>NC_081407.1:52666376-52969406 GCF_030272615.1 Cryptomeria japonica | reverse complement strand
TTACTCAATCCAAGTACATAAAGGAAATCTTGAAGAAATTTGGAATGGAGGATTCAAAACCAGTAAGTACTTCTATGACCACCAACTGTAAATTATCAAAGAATGATAAATTTGCATCTATTGATGAGACACTTTACCGATCCATGACTGAAAAGTTGCAATATGTTGTTCACAGCAGGCCAGATATAGCACATGCAATAGGTATAGTTGCAAGATTCTCTGCAGATCCTAAGGAAACACACATGACAACAATCAAAAGAATTTTTAGATACTTGAAAGGCACTAAGAATTATGGCTTAGTATATTAGAAAAGAAATGATTTTGATTTAAACGTATATCTACATGCTGATTGGGCAGACAACATTGATGACAGAAAAAGCACAAGTGGAGGAGCTTTCTTTTTAGCAGAAAGACTAGTGAGTTGGCTTAGCAAGAAACAAGGATGTGTTTCATAGTCAACAACATAAGCTGAATACGTTGCTGCAGCATTGAATTGCACCAACATAGCATGGATCAGGTATGTAAATTGAACAAAGGATTTATTGTAAGGTTAATACTATACTATGTTACCGAGCAAAGAACCTAGTCAGTAAACCCTAAGGAACCTAGTCGGTAAAACCCTAAGGTTATCACTATCAGTTAATGAAGACAGAATGTCTACCGAGTAAAGTTTAGTATTTATCGAGTTATAACCGAGCTGTAACAGAATGCATTAAATGATTACATGCATTATTAAATGAAGGAAGCTAATGAGCTGGAACTGATTAAATGATTGGTATGCCATGACTGAAGTTTGTTAAAGAATCTATGGCAAAGGAAAATCGGCAGGAAGATCTACAGCTTAGATTGAACTGCATTACCCTAGCACAAGTTCCAAGAAATGTATGGAAGTTCCAAGGTGGGGTAAAACATTTTCAGATCGAAGAATTCATTGAACCTGGTAAAAGTTTGAAGATCTGATGGCTGTGATTGTTCATGGGAAATGTGATCAAGGAGATTAAGTGGTCAAGCAATTGTTTATAAATAAGGAACTGTTGATAAAAAATGCATCCAGGCAAGTGTATGCATAGGGATGCTACATAGTGATTACCGAGCACAAAAGCTTGAAGACCTATTTGAATAACATAGTATAGAGCCCAACAGAAGGACAAGATTAGTTATATGTCTATATTGTATTGAGCAAATAAGAATCTACTTTAGCATTTTAGATGTGAAGTTGCAAATAGATTTTTATTACTGTTATTTTGTGAAAGTGACAGAAAATCTCTTAACCGAGTGGACTTAACAGTCTTATTTGTAAAACCCTCTAGTAAGGTGACATTCTGATTGAGTGTTTGAAATCCTTTAACAAGGTTACTTCTAACAAGGTGAAGATCCTAACAGATCTGAGGGAAATCCCTTAACTGGGTCACATCTAGCAATGTTTTTGTAATCTTTAACAGGATTTGCTTTTAACCGAGCATACTCTAGAAGAGCATATTTCTTAGTGGGTCCGAAATCCCATGGTGGTTTTTCCCTATTTGGGTTTCCACATTAAATCTAGTGTTATGAGTGTTATGATGTTTATATGCTTTTGAGTTTGCATGTTTAGCAGTTTTGGTTATATCACTAAAGTATATGTTGCCAAGGTTGAATCTGATGTTTTTATGGAAGATTAAGTTTGTATGATTCACCCCACCATGAGGATATGGAGTTATCTAAACCTATGGAAGATTGAATGATCCAAATTGTGGAGGTGGAAGAGCTTAGAGCTTTAGCTCAAAAAAGAAATCAGAAGATCCAAATGCAATCCAAATACCTTTTTGATAAAAGAACATCATTAAGGAAGTTTCAAATTGATGACATGGTTCTTCAATTGAATGCAAAAGGACAAGACAAGGGAAAACATAAAAAATTTGAATCATTATGGATTGGTCATCTTATGGTCTGTGACATAAATGGTAAGGATTCATATTTTGTGAAGAATATGAATGGTGAAGTGCAGGAATTTCCAGTGCATGAACAATTCCTGAAACATTATTTCTCTTGATGTCCATGCATGGTAGGTCCTTTGTTTGTACATATTTTGTTTCCTTCCTATTTTTTTTGTTTGGGTCTATGTTTTGGTCTATTTCTCCAAATTTTTTGAGTTTTCTTGTGTCGATCTTGCGATCAACCATCCCCATTCAGAGCCGCTATTATCACTGTTTAAAAAATGGGTTTTCCTTTCCCATGATTGGTTATGATTTTGAAATTTTGAGTAAGACACATTATCAATTGCTTTAGGTCTGTGTTGGGTTTTAAGGGTTCAGGGTTTTGATTTTAAATCACTTAATGTCTGATAAAAAATCCTCTGGTTTCTTTTCCTTCATTACTTTATCCACTTAAGTAATGGGTCCTGGGGTCGTAGGAAGTGTCCCCCCTTGTCATTTGCCTAGGCGATCGTGTGAATTAATTGTAAAATTTATGTCATATGTATTTTCTTCCTAATGTTGTCAGGCTTAGTAAGTGGTGTGCATCTCTCGAGTGGATCTATGGTTTTCACTATTTCGCTAGGCAAAGTTGCGCATGGTTTAAAACCCATGAAGTTGCGAAAAGGCTTTGCATTCTAAATGGCGATTTTGGTCCGGTCTAAAGAGGTCTCATCTTGTCCAAGATCCAACAGCTGGCATTATTTCATAGCTTGAACTTGCAAGCGAAATACCTTTCGCGAAATGGCGAAAGCATTTGGTGGTACCCTACATGTGAGGATTTTCTAAGTGACTAAAAGGTGATCAAGTCCCTTTTGATCTGATGGTTTGCGCTATTTCGCAAGATGAAAATGCTCAACAGTTAAAACCCATGAAGTTGTGAAATGACCTGGCATTCCAAGTAGACAGTCTAGCTGGTCGAGAGGGCGAGTAAGATGGTGGCACGTGGCATAGGCTACAATAGTCAACAAGTCGGGTCTAAGAGTTAAAAGGTGGGTCCCAGAGGTGAGTCATGCTATGGGATAAGAGGTGACGTGGCAAATATAGGTGGTAAGAATTAATTGGAACCTAATGTTTTCTCTCGACAAATGAAAGACTGACATGTTAGCTCTGAAAGTGATTAGATGCCAGGTGTTCAAGGTTCAGTCAGAGGGCCCACGTCTGTTAGAGTCTGTTTAGATGGTTAAGCACCGAACAAGTAGAAAATGATCTGACGGCCCGCATGATTTCGCAAGGATAAGATGCTCGTGCTTTATACCCTGCGAAATGGCAAAAAGGTTTTTCGTCCCCAAAGGTAGATAAAAAATAAGGTTAAAAGAGGATCGACTTTGTTTTGATCCAACGGCCGACGCTATTTCATGGTTGCGAGATGCTTGAAGGATATGCTTCACAAAATAGCGAAAGTAAAAAGGGTTCATCCAGGTGTCATGATAGATGGTGATGTGTCCATAGACACATAGTTTTAGAAGAAGTTGTGGGCCCGCCAAGGTGAAACCGATGGTATAAAGGAGAGGCATGTGGCTGACGTTGAATTAAACGCAAAGGGTTTTCCAAAGCCAATGGTTGAGTGCCAGGTGGTAACTAGTAGCCAATGAAAAGGCGGTGTAAGTAAAGCAAGCATAAAGGTTTCCCTTAAAGGATGGTCATCTTCGAATTGATCCAACGCTTCGCGCTATTTCACAACCTGAAGTTGATAGATGTTTAAGCTTTGCGAAATAGCGAAAAACCACTAGCAGTCAAAGTAAAGGCACAATTAGTAAAGTTGTTGACAGTTTCGGTCAAAGTTAAACACCGGAGCAATTAGAGTTCCATCTGACACCTGGCTCTGTTTCGAGAATGATAAGTGCTCAAAAGATAAAGTCTGGAAAATGGTGAAAAGAAGGTGGGTTCCAGTGTGGAGGCAAGACTGTTAAGTCAGTATAACAGTTGATCAGGTTTATTTTGATCTGATGGTTGGCACTATTTCGCAGGATGAAATTGTCTGAAGGTTATGCTTCACAAAGTTGCGAAAGAGCGAAAGGAAAGAATTGCAGGAATCAAATGGCCCATTGGAGCAAAAATATGAATTTTCTCATGAATTCAATTCTGAAGGGATGACCGAAGCATGCAGAATCAATGTTGCAATTAAGAGCCGGGGTACTATATATGATTTCCTATCAACCGGATGAAGATATCTTTCTAAAGAATTATTGCAGAGGAGCAGATATAGAGCTATTTTCTTCAAATACAGAGCAAGTTAATTTATTTGCAGAGCGGATTCACTCAAGCTAAAAATAGGTTTTCTTATACTCTCGTGTAGAAATTCATTTGTGGTGTGCTTTAAATAAGATATTGATTTTTCATAGAACTATTTGGAGGTAGTGTTTTGATTTCTTACATTTTTTAAAATGGTACCTAAGAGGGAATTTTCTGGGAAAGTCAATTATCCGGAGAGAGCCATTTGTGATGATTTTCTTGAGTAGTTGACATTGTCAACTAATCAGGCATCAAAAACAAAAGAATTAGTGCCTAGAGCTCCTTGTTTGAAAATAGGAGAAGCGCTATATGACAAGGGTAACTGGTTGAGAGATCCATAGGTCGGATTGTTTGGGTTAAGGTTATTTAAGGTTGGATTTGGAATGAGGAATTCTCTGGCCCCACAAAATAGTATTTGGGAATTAGATGTAGGGAAGTTGGTAGTCCTAGGGGTATTTATGGATATGGATCTATTGACCCAAATTGTACTTAATTATGATCCAGTCACAAGAAGCATTTGGGATATAAATGGAAAAGCCCTTATTGAGATTAATACTAAAGAATTCAGAAGTGCTTTTGGGATAAATGAGTTTACAAATTTTCTTGAACCCATTAATTTCAAATCATTAGCTCAAGTATACAGTGCACAGAGGAATCATCTTAGGAGTGGGCCTCTTAAGGAGTTTTTTGTGAAGATAGGTGGGTTGACTGTTGTAGGACCCAACATAGAAGAGCCCTTGTCATTAAATTTGTTTACCCTCAGAGCTAAGGGAATGTATTGGTCACTTTGCTAAGTTTTGGGAGAAGATGCTGAAGCGAATATGCCCAATCATTACTTGTTAATGATTGCTCAGATTTTAAATCCTTCCCTTGCAGTAACATTTTATTATGCTTCTTTCATTGCTGATGCTATCCATGGAAGGTTAGTAGGAATAAAGAATGGAAAGGTGGATAGGCCTTTCGAATGATACTCACTATTGATGCATCTATTTCTTTTCAATGGAGGTGATTACTTTGCCAGTGGATTGGACCTTATCAAAGAGAAGGAAGGAGAAAAAATGCCAGTACAACTGTGGAGTACTATCTTGTCATGGGACAAAGAGGATGCTAGTTTCTTGAACTTTGATAAATATTTTGCATCCAAGATCAGGACTCTCCTCTGCCCAGAAAACCCAAGAATCCCCAAGGTTCTTTTGGAATTCATTAGACTAAAACAATTGGGGTGACATTTATTTGTACCCAGTCTCAACAGTTTTCAAAGTTTTTGGTTTCAGAGGCACTCCTTTCTTGTTGCCCTTTCAGGTCCCTCTCAAAGTGGGAAATGCAGAAGTCCTTAGACAAATTGGTAACGTACAAGAGGCAGAATTGATAGGCAGGGGTAAAGGGACTATTTTCCCTACGGTTACCATAGCCCACCAATTTGTAATAACTAAGGGAGGTTGGAATTGTTTTGAGGATTTTCTCAAACCTTATCATTTGTCAACTGCAATATCTAGGTGTGTCGATCTAGAAGACTTCTTTAATGGCATGTTCAGAAAGAGAGCAACATGCAGAGGTAGACCCCATCAATTTCAGTTTCCTGAAGACCTCATTAGAAATGAATTTGATTTGGATGAGCAGGAACTGAGGAAGGAGAAATGGGTGGCTTATAAGAAAGCCTTAGAATTTGTGCACCAGTTTGATGCCAGCTATGACCCATTGTCTTGTTTTTTCCCTATGGAGGAGAAAATAAAGTTTTTAATTGTTTGCTTTGAGGATGTGATGCACACCCTGAAGGAGAAGAGGGAAGCTGTGATTAAAAGCAACCCTGAAAAGGTAAGAATGATTCTTAGTAGGTCTGCCTCCACCAAAGCAATCCCTCCTGGTGATTACACCCTGCACAAGAAATCTAGCTATTGTGTGTTGATGCCTACAACAGGGGAGCCCTCTACCTCCAAAGGAAAGAGGAAGATACAAGTTTCCATTGACATCCAAGAGAACCCAAAGAAGCAGAGAGTAGGGAAAGGAGTACAATCTGATACACCTTTGTATTCTCCATCCCAATCCCCTATCCACATAGGAGATGAGCAAGCAATAGCTGAGCAACTTCTACAATTAGGCAGTCTAGGAGAAATTGCCTATACATATGATGAAGTAGAGGAGGGTATGCCAGAAGAACCCCTTGCTGCTGAAATGAACATCACTACCACTGAACTGAAAGGCCAGGAGTGGGATCCTGACATCAGGTAGGCAAGTAATGACTTCTTGGTTGACAACAATTTTGTCACATTAGGAGCATTTATGCAATTTATATGGAAACAAAATATAGATAAGTATAATGCTAGATGTGAGAAGAGAAAAGGTGAGCAGCCTAATAAAGATCCAGCCCTGATAGAGGAGGAAATAAAACAAGAGATGATGGAAGAATTTAAGACCATCACCCCTAAGCAAGGGAGAGATATGGTGGCACAAGCTGGAGTGCTTATTCTACCTGAGTGGGAAATAGCAGATGCCCTGGTACTAGAGGCAGTGAGAAAGGGGACCAAGCCCATGGAGGGAATTACTTTCAGCAAGGATAATGATGCACTCGTCATGTGGTCTCTTAAGAGAAATGAGAGTAAGAAAAGCAAAGATACCCCAAGGTCAAGTTACCTTGGTGGAATGATGGTGAAGAGAGTGCAGAATATAGGGGTGGTGGAAGCTGCTGGCACAGTGCTAGAGACTATAAAATTTAGTGTTGGAGTAGCAAAAAAGGAGGCCAAGGAAAAAGAGATCCTCCAAGTCAAGTTGGAGACAATTTTGAAGGCCTGCAACAATGCTAAGGAGGAGGTAAGAGGTAAGGATAGCATCATTGCTAAGTTGCAGAGCCAGTTGACTGGACATCACCATTAAGGTGAGTCTTCAACACTGATGATCTCCTCTTCTCCTGCAAGACCTCCACCTACTAGCCCTATCATTGAGTTCCCACCATCTCCAGCACCTTCCAGCTCTCAAATGGTTGAGATTACTCCTCAAGAGCTAGAGAATTTAAAACAGGCTCAGGCCTTGTATGCAAAGAAATATGAGAGAGTAAGGGCTACTATTTCAAGTTTTGTAGATACAATGAGTGCCTCATTGCTATATAGTAATATAAGCAAGATTTTGGAAATGAGGAACGAGCTCAATGGAGATAAAGCCATTCTGACACCTATTTTTGATAAATGGAGGCCTAGAGAGCAAGACTTGGAGTTTATTTGTGCCTCTTATGATGAAGTAGGGGCTAATCCTATCATCAAATCCACTTGTGATACCACCAAGGATCTAGTGAAACTAGCAGAAGGGGTGGATAATGCTGATAGGAAAATTAACTTGTATAAAAAGGAATATACTGGTCAGGTTTTTGAGTTGCTCCCAGGAGTTTTTGCTAGCCCAGATGAATTGAAGGACAAACAAGTGTGGCTCAAGGAATTAGAGGCCAAATTGTCAGCCAGGATTAAAGGCATTGTTGACTTAGATGATGCTTCCTTTTTTTTTTGTAACAATTCAGGAGATAGAAAGAATTAAATCTCATTATGGTTTCCCCAATTCAGAGGTTAACAAGATGAGGAATTCCTGGAAAAGCTTGACAAGGCTAAGACAAAAGTGATTGATTTCACAGGGCCAACTGATGATGTGTACAATGAATGGACAACGAAATATGCCATCCATGACGCAAAACAATTAGAGGGTGCTCTGGAACAGTTGGAAGAGGTTACAACTGGGCAGTAAGTTGAATAAGCTGTAGAGGTTGAAAAGGACTTGTAACGATTTTTGCAAAAGGTTTTGTAACTTCTTTTGAGAAGCAATGATTGTAACAAATTCTCCTAGGAAAGTCCGAAGCTTTGTGCATACATATTGTTATAAATGGATACCAGGACTATGTAAAAGATGTTCACAAAGAATTGTAAGAAAACGCTGCAGAAATTTACCTGAGCTTTTCTAAGTTTAATGTAGAATATTCAAAAGTCTCTTGTAATACTTTCTTGAAGATAATATCAATATACAGACCATTGGTTTTGAGTAAAGCTTTGTGTCATCTTCAAATGTGTTTGCAATTATTTATTGTTTTGTACTAAATAATCCAAGGTTATTTTGTCTGAATAGGGGTTGTAAGGCAACTTTCAGTAGATGTGTTTGCTAGCTCTTCTCTTTAGGAGGGAAATTAAATATGCAGGGATCACTTCTACCGGTAAATTACTTGTGATACATTTTGACTCTTGATGAGCATAGTTTGATTTGGTGTGCATAAATTCTCATGTATGTCAGGCATATATAAGGATTAACAAAAGCCGAGCCAATGGGATGTGTAGAGATCTTTTGTTTGGGGAGTATTGTTGAATTTAGATGACTCTGTGACCTTGGATAAGGCACTGGTATAAATCAAGGTTGTCTATTGCATGTTTTGTAGATCAAAATACTGAATATGAGTATAATTTTCATTCCTTTGTTTCAGTTGGTTTCAAGGTGATTAGATCCACTGGTTTTCTGGACTGTTTTGTTGTGGATTTATCTTTTGAATGTGTGAATTTAGTTCACAAAGGTATACCCACCTAGACTCTGAGTAAGTCTGAAGTGTAGAAGGTTAAATCAAACCTTGTCATATGTTGTCTTAAGAGTTTCCTTCCCTTTAATATCTCTTCTGCATAGAGTTTAAATCATTTTATTATAAGGATGTTAAGGTGAATCAGATTTTGAAGACAACAAAAGTGGCAACACTATTGAGGAGAGTCACATTAAAGATCCAGATGTAGATTTGTGCTTAAATTTGTAAAGAAAACCATTGTGTTTGTGGAAATCCTGCGTATTATTCTAAAAGCTTGTTCTCATAATTCCCATATTCTTGTGGGTGGTGACTCTGTTTTATTGGAACCAGTCCTTGTGAATTATAAATCATTTCAAAAGAAGACAAGCGTAATGCAAGGAGGAAAAAACACTAGGTCATTCATGAAGAAGCATCCTCGTGAAACTTTGCAAGAAGGTTTGCCAGAGCAGTCACAGAGAGGTCAAAAGAGATCAATGTTACAGGAGCCATCAAATGCTGCTTGGGTAAAAAAGAACAATAATACTGGTGAGATGCCTGATCGACCCATTTATGCAAAGTCTAATTCATCTTCCAAAGATTCAGAACATGATATATTAGGTTTCCATTCAGGATTGTTTGGAAATGTTGATAATGCTCCTATTTTAGATCAAGATTTGTCTCATGTTGGTGTTTCTACAAGAGATAGGACCAGTTCAAATGTAGTTAGACACTTTGTGCCTAGAACAATAGATGGAAACATTAGTTTGATTGACATAGACCAAGTCAATGCATTAGACTCTGAAGAAAATTTCCCTGATGAAGATAAAGTGTCCCAAGAGATTGAAGACTTGAATAGAAGAGTTCATCATTTAATCTCCCTAAGAGCCCAAAAGGAAGCAAATAGAGAGAAAGAAGTTAATCTAAATTAATGGAGAGAGATAGGCTTCTTAGACAAATAGCTGATCTTGAGGTACTAGCAAAAGAAAAAGAAAAGAGTGATGAGGAGGGCCTTGTGATTAGAGAAATTCTGATCCCCAAGGCTAAGCCAGCATATAGGTCAGTAGTTCAGCCAAGTAAGGAAGTACTCAGTGATTCACAGTTTCTTAGGACAAATGTGGATAAAGGAAAACAGAAATGGGTAGATGATGGAATTGAATCTAAAACTATAGAGGAGGTTTCACATAGGTTGTCAGCACATGAGAGGGAAATGGAAAGAATGGGGAAAGAAAAGGAGGATCTCCAAATGGAGCTAGAGAAGGCTGAATTGGAAGCAGTAAATCAGGAAGTAAAAAGAAAAATTAGTTACTTAAAGGCTCCCCCAATCACATTTCCATCAGAAGATCTTAATAAGCTTGATCCTCAACAAATTTCTCTTCCCCCTGTTAAGATTCAACCTACAGTGCCTGCTAATGTAGCATCAGTGAGTCAAATCCCTATGAATAGTCATCACACCCAAATATCTCAATCTCCAATTCAAAAGATTAGAATGAACATGGGAAATAATAATGTTATTACCCCTTTTCAAAGGAGACCAATTAATTTAGAACAATATAGACAATTGTTCTTTGATGGGATCCCTGGATATCCCAATCATGTTCCTACTGAGTTAAGAGACAGACTCCATAAATTTGCTAAGAACAATGTCATTAGTGCCGAGGAACATCTGAAGTCTTTTGGGGACCTAATAAACGATTATGAGATAGTGGATGAGGATGTTATCATGAAACTGTTTGTCCAATCCCTGGTTGATGATGCAAGAGATTGGTACAGAGGTCTTCCAGTCAATAGCATAGGGTCATGGGAGGATTTTAAAAATTGTTTTCAAGAGCAGTATGGTGACAAGACTAATGTGAGCTTCATGCTCAATGAATTCAATAATATCAGAAAGTTTGATAATGAAATGGTCACTGACTTTAATGCCAGATTCCAAAAAGCCATGCATAGATTGTATCAAGTGATGAGATTAGATGATAACATGTGTTTAAATACTTATTATAATGCATTTGATTCTAAGATGCCCTATATCCTGAGAGATAAAAATCCACATAACTTGAGAGATGCTTTTCGAGTTGCCATAAATATAGAAAGTAATAGAAAAGCATCCGGGAAGTTAGGAAGAAGAACAGATGGTAGATTATGAAAGGAAACAAAACAACAAACTAATAAAGTTGCTAAGGAGGATGATAAGATAGAGAAATTGGTTAGTGCAATGAAGGATCTGACTACCAAGGTAAACAAAAATGACAAGCCTCATTATAATTGGCAAGATAGACCCCCTAGATTGCATGGCATTCCATATAATACCAATTGGAAGGATGGTAAACCCCAAAATGAGAAACCCAAAATTGCCCAAAATCAGGACACTCCAAATCCCTTGAAAGGGAAAACTGTCCATAATATAGAAAACACTCCCTGGTGTATTGCTTGTGATGGACCACATTCTCCTCATAAATGTGCGGTGGCTCAGGCTCTTGAAGAATCTATGAGACGAAGCTGAGTCTGACATCAATATGTTTGAAATCATCATAGAAAGTGATGAGGAGTCTATACAAAGTGAGTACAGTGATGTATTAGATAATGAAAGGTTTGTTCAAGGACAACTAACTTTAGATTGGCATCCTACATTGAATGTGGTAACAATTGAGGATGAAGAGGTTCATCTTAGAAGGCCTAGTGATGAAGAAGTCAAAAATCTCACTAAAGCCGCCATTGCCAAAGCAAAACACAACTATAACTTGAGAAGCACCAAGAAGGACACTGATCAGGGTGAACCTGGTTCCTTGTTCATAAAAGAGATCACCCAAAAGGGGGCAGTAGTTAGTGCTACTACTATTCCTAAGATTGATCAAGAAAAGAAGGAACAGGTCAAAGGTGAATCAAAGAGTATAGATACTAGTGACATACAAGGAGCTGCCATAGTGAATAAGACAAGTCAGCTCAAGATAGAAAGAGCTAGAGCTAATACTGAAACAAGCAATAGCTCTACATTTGACATGACTCAAGCTCTTACTCAAATGAAGGTCACTATTCCATTAGTAGAATTACTAAAGATTAAAGAACATAGGGATGCAGCCTTGTCTTTATTTCTAGTATATCTGATAGTGACACAGTCTTACCCACTGGTTCAACTAGAATTGGAAAGGATCAAGAGTTCCAAACCCCAGAGGTTTATGTTGGAACCACTATCTCTCAAGAGCCTTCACAAGTAGACCCTTTCTATGTTACTTTGTTAGTAAATAACCGGTTGATTAAAAACTACATGATAGATTTAGGAGCTGCTGCTAATGTAATGCCTTATGGTGTTATGAAAGAATTAGGATTGTCAGTAACCACTGTGTATGGGAAATGTTATGCCATGGATAACAGGGAAGTACCTGTGATAGGTAAAATGAGAGATGTTGAAGTAAAGATAGCAGCATTCCCTGAGGCAACTTATAAAATGGATGTCATTGTTATTGATACCAAACCCCATTATGGTATGTTACTTTCTAGGCAATGGGCAGAAACAGTAGGAGGAAATGTTCAACTAGACTTATCCTATGCCACAATTCCAATCAATGGAAATCAGGTCAAATTGTACAAAGAGCCACAAACTCCTAGGGTAATTGAAAATGTAGACCCTAGTATGCTCAATTGTATGATTGATGTAGATCTTGACAACTTTAGACTTCAACCAATTTTACCTCAATTGAAGAATACTAACCCCATCATGGTCGAATTAGAAGCACAACATTGTGGTTTATGGTAGATGTATTTTGATGGAGCTTGCTCTAAAGAAGGATTTAGAGCAGGGGTTCTTTTTGTATCCCTATCAGGTATAACTTTCAAGTATTCATTCTTATTGGCCTTCCAATGCACAAATAACACTGCAGAGTATGAAGCTCTATTGCTAGGACTTGAAGTTGCAAAGAAGCATGGAATCCAGTTGTTGATAGTGTTAGGGGATTCAGAATTGGTTGTATCTCAGGTGAGAGCCAAATATGCATCCAAGAATGATAGATTAAAGAAATATAAACATGTAGTTTGGGATGTTATTGAGCATTTCAGTGCATTTTCTATTAATTAGATAGAACAATCAAAGAACATTATGGCAGATTTCTTAGCCAGTGTTGCCTTGAAGAATGATGATGCAACATTAACTAGTATTTCCACTATGGAGATAAAATCTAGGCCTGCCATCCCTGACAATGTGTACAATTGGCAAGTTTTTGCTGACGATGAAGACATTCTTAGGTTCATCCAATGTGTTGATGATTATGATGGACAAAAGATTGATTGTAATGCATTGGTGGAGGTGATTGATAATAGAGAAACAGTGTTTGGAAATGATTTAGTCTAGTTGGAAACCAATGAGATACCTAAAGGGCTGGTAGAGTTGGAAAGCATGTTCAATTATAATGACAGTCACTTACATCAATAGTCTACCACCAAGTTGGAAGAATTAGAGGAGGTAAACATGGGGACTGAATCATTCCCTAAGTTAGTATATATTGGAAAGAAGTTACCCCCTCATGTCAGGACTAACCTTATTAATTTATTGAAGAAGTATAAACATGTTTTTGCTTGGTCTTATGAAGACCTAAACGCGTATAGACAAGATCTTTTTCAGCATGAAGTTTCTCTGCTTCCAGATGCTAAGCCTTTCAGACAGAAACAGAGGCCCATCAATCTCCTGTTAGAAACTAAAATGCTGCAAGAGTTGACTAAATTGAGAGAGGGAGGGATTATCAAACCAATAAGGCATTCTTCATGGGTCTCTAATCTAGTCCCAGTAAGAAAGAAAAATGGGGACATTAGATTGTGTGTAGATTTCAGAAATTTAAATGTTGCCTCTTTAAAAGATAACTACTCTTCCCCAAATATGGAAGCCATGCTACAGAGAGTGACAGGATGTGACCTTTTATCCATGATGGATGGTTTTTCAGGATACAATCAAGTGTTAGTGAATTAATCTGAACAGTTTAAAATTGCCTTCACTACTCCATGAGGAACATATGTCTACGTGAGAATGCCATTCGGATTGAAAAATGTTGGAGCTACATTCCAGAGAGCCATGGATGTAGCCTTCAAAGAATTCATTCATATCATCATGGTGGTTTATCAAGATGATTTAACCTGTTTCTCCAAAAGAGTTGATGATCAATGTGGACATTTGGAAAAGGTGTTCAATAAAGCTTTGGAATTTGGTGTGTCACTAAATCCCAAGAAATGTCATTTTGGGGTCACTGAAGGAAAACTATTGGGACACATTATTTCCAAGGAAGGTGTAAGGATAGACCCTAAAATAATTGAAGTAATAAATAAGGTGTCTGAACCTAAGAATGTGAAAGGCATTCAATCTTTTCTAGGCAAAGTGAATTTTGTTAGGAGGTTCATTGCAAACTTTGCAGAGATAGTGAAGCCTATTGTCAAGTTGCTCAAAAAGGATACCAAATTTTCTTGGGATCAAGAAGCCTCCAAGGCTTTTGCTGAAATTAAGAAAGCCATTCAGGAAGCACCAGTGCTAAAATCTCCTGATTACGGTAAGCCCTTCTCCTTGTTTTCTTTTGCTTCATATCATACGGTAGCTGCAGTATTGCTACAAAAGGACAATGAGGGATATGAACATCCCATAGCCTTCTACAGTAAGTCTTTGCAGGCGGTAGAACTAAAATATGAGACCATGGAGAAACAAGATTATGCTCTAGTTAAAGCTATTAAGGCTTTTAGGCCGTACTTAGTGAATGCAAATATCATTGCCTATGTCCCACATGCTGCAGTTAAGGATATTCTGTCCTAGTATGAAGTTATAGGAAAAAGATGCAGATGGATTAATAGAATCCAAGAATTTGACTTGGAAATAATGATTACCAAATTGGTAAGAGGTTTAGGTTTGGCTAAACTCATGACTGAGTCAAATCTTATGAATGTTGAAATACATAATGTTGAAGTTAGAGATACTTTAATCACTAGCAATGAAAGGCAACCTTGGTACTCAGAGATAGTCAAATTCTTAAGAGATGCTGCATTCTTAGAAGGAATGACACATAATCAGAAAAGAACTCTGAAACTCAAGTCCCAAAAATATGTGCTCATTCAGGGTGAACTGTTTTGGAGGAAAAGAGGTGGAGAATTACTAATGTGTTTGGATGAATTCCAGGCTAAACGAGTATTGACTGAAATGCATGATGGAGTATGTGGAGGCCAGTACTCTACTAAGACTACTGTTGGTAAGATAATCCAGGCTGGGTACTATTGGCCCACTTTATTTAAAGATACTCATGCATATGTTCAGAAATGGGACCCATGTCAGAAATTCTCATCCAAGCTGAAGTATGAAGGAGCCTTACGCCTAAATCCAGTCTCTGTAGAAGCTCCTTTTGTCCAGTGGGGCATTGATTTTATCAGAGAGATTGTTGAGAGGTCAGGGAGAGGTCATAGATGGATCATAGTAGCCACTGATTATTTCACAAAATGGATAGAAGCTATTCCTACAAGAAGGGCTACAAGTAAGGTTGTCATTGATTTCCTGATGGATAATGTTGTAACTAGATTTGGAGTACCTGCAAAATTGGTGATGGATAATGCCATGTGTTTCAGATCAGAAGAGTTTGTAGGCTTTTATACTAGTCATGGAATACTCATGTCCTACTCTTCACCTTATCACCCTCAGGGGAATGGACAACCAGAATCTAGCAATAAAAGCCTTTTAACTATCACCAAGAAAATCCTAGAAGAAAATAAAAGATCTTGGGATCAGAAATTGAAGTTAGCTCTGTGGGCGGACAGAATAACAGTTAAAAAGGCCATTGGAATGTCCCCTTTTGAACTGGTCTATGGAGCTCAGGTCAGATTACCAGTGAATAATCTTCTTCTAGTTTACAAGTTCTTGCAAGATGAGGATATGGAGTTATCTGAACCTATAGAAGATAGAATGATCCAAATTGTGGAGGTGGAAGAGCTTAGAGCTTTAGCTCACAAAAGAAATCAGAAGATCCAAATGCAATCCAAACACCTTTTTGATAAAAAAACATCATTAAGGAAGTTTCAAATTGATGACATGGTTCTTGAATTGAATGCAAAAGGATAAGACAAGGGAAAACATAAAAAAATTGAATCATTATGGATTGGTCCTTTTGTGGTCTATGACATAAATGGTAAGGATTCACATTTTGTGAAGAATATGAGTGGTGAAGTGTAGAAATTTCCAGTGCATGGACAATTCTTGAAACATTATTTTTCTTGATGTCCATGCACAGTAGGTCCTTTGTTTGTACATAATTTGTTTCCTTCCTGTTTTTTTTGTTTGGGTCTGTGTTTTGGTCTATTTCTCCAGAGTTTCTGAGTTTTCTTGTGTCGATCTTCCAATCAACCATCCCTAGTCAGAGCCGCTGTTATCACTGTTTAAAAAATGGGTTTTCCTTTCTCATGATTGGTTATGATTTTGAAATTTTGAGTAAGACATATTATCAATTGCTTCAGGTCTGTGTTGGGTTTTAAGGGTTTAGGGTTTTGATTTTAAATCGCTTAATGTCTGATAAAAAACCCTTTGGTTTCTTTTCCTTCGTTACTTTATCCACTTAAGTAATGGGTCCTGGGGTCATAGGAAGTGTCCCCCCTTGTCATTTACCTAAGCGGTCGTGTGAATTAATTGTAAAATTTATGCCTTATGTATTTTCTTCCTAATGTTGTCAGGCTCAGTAAGTGGTGTGCATCTCTTGGGTGGATCTATGGTTTTCGCTATTTCGCTAGGCGAAGTTGTGCGTGGTTTAAAACCCGTGAAGTTGTGAAAAGGCTTTGCATTCTAAATGGCAATTTTGGTCCGGTCTAAAGAGGTCTCATCTTGTCCAAGATCCAATGGCTGGCGTTATTTTGTAGCCTGAACTTGCAAGCGAAATACCTTTCATGAAATGGTGAAAGCATTTGGTGAGACCCTGCATGCAAGGATTTTCTAAGTGACTAAAAGGTGATCAAGTCCCTTTTGATCTGACGGTTCACGCTATTTCACAGGATGAAAATGCTTGACAGTTAAAACCCGTGAAGCTGCAAAATGACCTAGCATTCCAAGTAGATAGTCTAGCTGGTCAAGAGGGCGAGTAAGATGGTGGCACGTGGCATAGGATACAATAGTCAACAAGCTGGGTCTAAGAGTTAAAAGGTGGGTCCCAGAGGTGAGTCATGTTGCGGGATAAGAGGTGACGTGGCAAATACAGGTGTTAAGAAATAATTGGAGCCCAATGTTTTCTCTGGACAAATGATAGACTGACATGTCAGCTCTGAAAGTGATTAGATGCCAGGTGTTCGAGGTTGAGTTAGAGGGCCCACATTTGCTAGAGTCTGTTCAGATGGTTAAGCACCGAACAAGTAGAAAATGATCTGATGGCCCACGTGATTTCGCAAGGATAAGATGCTCGTGCTTTATACCCTGTGAAATGGCAAAAAGGTTTTTCATCCCCAAAGGCAGATAAAAAATAAGGTTAAAAGAGGATCGACTTTGTTTTGATCCAACGGCCAGCGCTATTTCGCGGTTGCGAGATGCTTGAAGGATATGCTTCGCGAAATAGTGAAAGTAAAAAGGGTTCATCCAGGTGTCATGATAGATGGTGATGTGTCCATAGACATGTAGTTTTAGAAGAAGTTGTGGGCCCCCCAAGGTGAAACCAGTGGTATAAAGGAGAGGCATGTGGCTGATGTTGAATTAAACGTGAAGGGTTTTCCAAAGCCAATGGTTGAGTGCCACGTGGTAGCTAGTAGCCAATGAAAAGATGGTGTAAGTAAAGCAAGCATAAAGGTTTCCCTTAAAGGATGGTCATCTCCGAATTGATCCAATGCTTTGTGTTGTTTCACAACCTGAAGTTGATAGATGATTAAGCTTCACGAAATAGCAAAAAACCACTAGCAGTCAAAGTAAAGGCGTGGTTAGTAAAAATGTTGATGGTTTCGATCAAAGTTAAACACCGAGCAGTTAGAGTTCCATCTGACGCCTGGCGCTGTTTCACGAAGGAGAAGTGCTCGAAAGATAAAATATGTGAAATGGCGAAAAGAAGGTGGGGCCCAGTGTGGAGGCAAGACTGTTAAGTTAGTATAATAGTAGATTAGGTTTCTTTTGATCGGACGGTTGGCGCTATTTCGCAAGATGAAATTGCCTAAAGGTTATGCTTCACAAAATTGCGAAAGAGAGAAAGGAAAGAATTGCAGGAATCAAATGGCCTGTTGCAGCGAAAATATGAATTTTCTCATGAATTCAATTCTGAAGGGACGGTCAAAGCATGCGGAATCAATGTTGCAGTTAAGAGCCCAGGTACTATATATGATTTCCTATCAACTGGATGAAGATATATCTCTAAAGAATTATTGCAGAGGAGCAGATACAGAGTTATTTTCTTCAAATACAGAGCAAGTCAATTCAGTTGCAGAGCGGATTCACTCAAGCTAAAAATAGGTTTTCTTATACTCTCGTGTAGTAATTCATTTGTGGTGTGCTTTAAATAAGATATTGATTTGTCACAGAACTATTTGGGGGTAGTGTTTTGATTTCTTACATTTTTTTAAATGGCACCTAAGAGGGAATTTTCTGGGAAAGTCAATTATCTAGAGAGAGCCATTTGTGATGATTTTCTTGAGTAGTTGACATTGTCAACAAATCAGGCATAAAAAATAAAATAATTAGTGCCTAGAGCTCCTCATTTGAAAATAGGAGAAGGGCTATATGACAAAGGTAACTGGTTGAGAGATCTGCAGGTCGGATTGTCTGGGTTGGGGCTATTTAAGGTTGGATTTGGAATGAGGAATTTTTCGGGACCACAAAATAGTATTTGGGAATTGGATGTAGGGAAGTTGGTAGTCCCAGGGGTATTTATGGATATGGATCTATTGACCCAAATTGCACTTAATTATGATCCAGTCACAAGAAGCATTCAGGATATAAATGGAAAAGCCCTTATTGAGATTAATATTGAAGAATTCAGAAGTGCATTTGGCCTAAATGAGTTTACAAATTTTTTTGAACCCATCAATTTCAACTCATTAGCTCAAGTATACAGTGCACAGAGGAATCATCTTAGGAGTGGGCCTCTTAAGGAATTTTTTGTGAAGATAGGTGGGTTGACTGTTGTAGGACCCAACATAGAAGAGCCTTTCTCATTAAATTTGTTTACCCTCAGAGCTAAGGGAATGTATTGGTCACTTTGCCAAGTTTTGGGAGAAGATGCTGAAGTGAATATGCCCAATCATTACTTGTTAATGATTGCTCAAATTTTAAATCCTTCCCTTGCAGTAACATTTGATTATGTTTCTTTCATTGCTGATGCTATCCATGGAGGGTTAGTAGGAATAAAGAATGGAAAGGTGGATAGGCTTTTTGAATGGTACTCACTGTTGATGCATCTATTTCTTTTCAAAGGAGGTGATTACTTTGCCAGTTTCTTGAAGTTTGATAAATATTTTGCATCCAAGATCAGGACTCTCCTCTACCCGGAAAACCCAAGAATCCCCAAGGTTCTTTTGGAATTCATTAGACCAAAAGAATTTGCAGAGAGCATAAACATTGTTCACAATTGGGGTGACATTTATTTGTACCTAGTCTCAAATTTTTCAGAGTTTTTGGTTTCAGAGGCACTCCTTTCTTGTTGCCCTATCAGGTCCCTCTCAAAGTGGGAATTACTAAAGTCCTTAGACAAATTGGTAACGTATAAGAGGCATAACTGACAGGTAGGGGTAAAAGGACCTTTTTCATTACGGTTACAATAGCCCACCAATTTGTAATAACTAAGGGAGGTTGGAATTGTTTTGAGGATTTTCTCAAACCTTATCATTTGTCAATTGCAATATCTAGGTGTGTCGATCCATAAGACTTCTTTAATGGCATGTTTAGAAAGAGAGTAGCGTGCAGAGGTAGACCCCATCAATTTTAGTTTCCTGAAGACCTCATTAGAAATGAATTTGATTTGGATGAGCAAGAACTGAGGAAGGAGAAATGGGTGGCTTCTAAGAAAGCCTCAGACTTTGTGCATCAGTTTGATGCCACCTATGACCCATTGTCTAGCTTTTTCCCTGTGGAGGAGAAAATAAAGTTTTTAATTATTTGCTTTGAGGATGTGATGCAGACCCTAAAGGAGAAGAGGGAAGTTGTGATTAAAAGCAACCCTAAAAAGGCAAGAATGATTCTCAGTAGGTCTGCCTCCACCAAAGCAATCCCTCCTGGTGATTACACCCTATAAAAGAAATCTAGCTACAGTGTGTTGATGCCTGCAACAGGAGTGCCCTCTACCTCCAAAGGAAAGAGGAAGATACAAGATGCCATTGACATCCAAGAGAGCCCAAAGAATCAAAGAGTAGGGAAAGAAGTACAATCTGATACACCTTTGTATTCTCCATCCCAATCCCCTATCCACATAGGAGATGAGCAAGCAGCAACTGAGCAACTTCTACAATTAGGTAGTCTAGGAGAAATTGCCTATACATATGATGAAGTAGAGGAGGGTATGCCAGAAGAACCCCTTGCTACTGAAATGAACACCACTACCACTAAACTCAAAGGCCAGGAGTGGGATCTCGAGGTCAGGTAGGCAAGTAATGACTTTTTGGCTGACAACAATTTTGTCACATCGGGAGCATTTATGCAATTTATATGGAAACACAATATAGATAAGTATAATGCTAGATGTGAGAAGAGAAAAGGTGAGCAACCTAATAAAGATCTAGCCCTGATAGAGGAGGAAATAAAACAAGAGATGATGGAAGAATTTAAGACCATCACCCCTGAGCAAGGGAGAGATATGGTGGCACAGGTTGGAGTGCTTATTCTACCTGAGTGGGATATAGCAGATTCCCTAGTACTAGAGGCAGTGAGAAAGGAGACCAAGCCCATGGAGGGAATTACTTTCAGTAAGGATAATGCTGCACTCGTCATGTGGTCTCTCAAGAGAAATGAGAGTAAGAAAAGCAAAGATACCCCAAGGTCAAGTTACCTTGGTGGAATGATGGTGAAGAGAGTTCAGAATACAGGGGTGGTGGACACTGCTAGCACTATGCTAGAGACTGCAAAATTTAGTGTTGGAGTAGCAGAAAAGGAGGCCAAGGAAAAAGAGATCCTCCAAGTCAAGTTGGAGACAATTTTCAAGGCCTACAATAGTGCTAAGGAGGAGGTAAGTGGTAAGGATATCATCATTGCTAAGCTGTAGAGCCAGTTGACTGGACAACACCATCAAGGTGAGTCTTCAACACTGATGATCTCCTCTTCTCCTGCAAGACCTCCACCTACTAGACCTATCATTGAGTTCCCACCATCTCGAGCACCTTCCACCTCTCAAATGGTTGAGATTACTCCTCAAGAGCTAGAGAATTTAAAACAGGCTCAGGCCTTGTATGCAAAGAGATATGAGGAGAGAGTAAGGGCTACTATTTCAAGTTTTGCAAATACAATGAGTGGCTCATTGCTATACAGTAATGTAAGCAAGATTTTGGAAATGAGGAATGAGCTCAATGGAGATAAAGCCATTCTGACACCTAATTTTGACAAATGGAGTCCTAGAGAGCAGGACTTGGAGTCTATTTGTGCCTCTTATGATGAAGTAGGGGCCAATCCTATCATCAAATCCACTTGTGATACCACCAAGGATCTAGTGAAACTAGCAGAAGGGGTGGATAATGCTGATAGGAAAATTAACTTGTATAAAAAGGAATATACTGATCAGGTTTTTGAGTTGCTCCCAGAAGTTTTTGCCAGCCCAGATCAACTGAAGGACAAACAAGTGTGGCTCAAGGAATTAGAGGCCAAATTGTTAGCCAGGATTAAAGGCATTGTTGACATAGATGATGCTTCCTTTTTTTTTGTAACAATTCAGGAGATAGAAAGAATTAAATCTCATTATGGTTTCCTCAATTCAGAGGTTAACAAGATGAGGAATTCCTGGAAAAGGTTGACCAAGGCTAAGACAAAAGTGATTGATTTCACGTGGCCAACTGATGATGTGTACAATGAATGGACAACAAAATATGCCATCCATGACACAGAGCAGTTAGAGGGCGCTCTGGAATAGTTAGAAGAGGTTACAACCGGGCAGCAAGTTGAAGAAGCTGCAAAGTTTGAAAAGGACTTGTAACCATTTTTGCTTAAGGTTTTGTAACTTCTTTTGAGAAGCAATGATTGTAACAAATTCTCCTAGGAAAGTTCGAAGCTTTGTACATCCATATTTTTATAAATGGATACCAGGACTATGTAAAAGATGATCACAAAGAATTGTAAGAAAACGCTGTAGAAATTTACCTGAGCTTTTCTAAGTTTAATGGAGAATACTCAAAAGTCTCTTTTAATACTTTCTTGAAGATAATATCAATATACAGACCATCGGTTTTGAGTAAAGCTTTGTGTCATCTTCAAATGTGTTTGCAATTATTTACTATTTCATACTAAATAATCTAGGGTTATTTTGTCTGAATAGGGGTTGTAAGGCAACTTTCAGTAGATGTGTTTGCTAGTTTTTCTCTTTAGGAGGGAAATTAAATATGCGGGGATCACTTCTACCGATAAATTACTTGTGAGACATTTTGACTCTTGATGAGCATAGTTTGATTTGGTGTGCATAAAGTCTCATGTATGTCAGGCATATATAAGGATTGACAAAAGCCAAGCAAATGGGATGTGTAGAGATCTTTTGTTTGGGGAGTATTGTTTGAATTTAGATGACTCTGTGACCTTGGATAAGGCACTAGTATAAATGAAGGTTGTCTATTGCATGTTTTGTAGATCAAAATACTGAATATGAGTATAATTTTCATTCCTTTGTTTCAGTTGGTTTCAAGGTGATTAGATCCACTGGTTTTCTGGACTGGTTTGTTGTGGATTTATCTTTTGAAAGTGTGAATTTAGTTCACAAAGGTATACCCGCTTGGACTCTGAGTAAGTCTGAAGTGTAGAAGGTTAAATCAAAACTTGTCATATGTTGTCTTAAGAGTTTCCTTCCCTTTAATATCTCTTCTGCACAGAGTTTAAATCATTTTATTATAAGGATGTTAAGGTGAATCAGATTTTGAAGACAACACCAGCTACATGAAGATGAGAAATTTGTATCTAGATTGCGAAAAGCTTTGTATAGTCTAAAGCAGGTACCTAGAACATGGTGTTCTAGGCTAGATAAGTACTTACATTAGCAAGGATTTAAAAAGGGGTGTGCAGATAGCAATTTATATATTAAGGTGGATGGTGATCACATGATTATTGTTGTTGTACATGTAGATGACATCATCTTTGGAGGCAATAAGGATATCCTATGTAAAGCGTTTGTTGATCAAATGCAATCTCAGTTCGAGATGTCCATTCTTGGAGAGTTATCATATTTTCTTGGTTTGCAAATATCACAATAGAATAAGGGCATATTCATTTCCCAAACCAAGTATGTTAAGGACATGCTGAAGAAGTTTCAAATCGAGGACAACAAACTAATTAGTACCCCCATGGTGACTAGATGCAAGCTAAGTAAAAATTATGAGTCACCTAGTGTAGATTGGACTTTGTATAGATCAATGATTGGGAGTTTGTTATATCTAATAGTATCAAGGTCGGATATAGTTCAAGCAATGTGCATGGTTCCAAGGTTTCAAGCAGCTCCTTAGAAATTGCATGTCAATGCAATTCGATTGTTGGCATTTTTGATGTTTATGTTGTGATTGTCATTGATGGACACACACTTTCTTTGAGATCACTTTTTGTATGTATTTGTTATGCTCAACTAGTATTTGTTCCAAATTGGTATTGCATTATATTCTATAGGCTATCAGTGTTTTGCAGAAAGTATTTATCAATCTCAAGCGGTATGGAGACCTCAAGTGGTTCGAGGATCTCAAGCAGAGCGAAGAAACTAAAGCGACAGTTATCATTTTCCCAGTATTCATTTTTGGATAACCGGTAATTGGTTTAATGTTTGATCCGGTATCGGTAATTGGTTTAATGTTTGATCCGGTATTACTCTATGATGAGGTACCAACCAGTAATCGGTAAAGTTGTATGAATCGGTAATACTCTGTGATGAGTTACCAACCGGTATTTATGTGATGAGTTACCATCCACTGACACTTTGACGATGATTTGTGTTGTGTTATCAAATGTGTCTAGATGCAATGAGCCTAAAAACTTGCAATGTAATTCTATTGGACCAACATGAAATCAGATTCCTTTTTTAAGGACATCATGTCTAGGGTTTTTGGTGTGTAGCTGTAAGGGGTTTTTGGTGGTTGATGAGTTTTTGTATGTGTGATCTTAGAAGAGAAGATCAAGTCAATGTGTTGTAATAGAGTGTGGATTTACTGAAGACTAAAGTAATGCTGAAATCCATTAGCAATGAGCTATCATGGATCTAACCAAGCAGACTCTGCTATTTGCTAGATCATTCACTTGTTGATTACTCACATCTTCGACAAGTCTAAAACCCTTAATCGGGTAGGCCCAAAAAATCATTTGTAAATCCTCTAACAAGGTGGTTCACATCTATGGATCTAAAATCCTCTCACAAGGTAGTCTTTAACCAAACTTATCTCCTAACAGAGATTGAGATTCCTAACAGGATTTGTTTTGGTAAACAATATTGTATGACCTTAATTGGTCTAACCCTAACCGGTCTGGTTACTATTCTACAGATAGTTACTTGTGAGTTTCATCTCACCATGGTTTTTCCCATTTGGGTTTCCACGTCAAAATCTCTTGTGTTATGGTGATTGTGCTTCCGTGGGTGATTGCCTTATTTATTGTTTGGTTTGCATTTGTGTTAACAGGTTTGTTAGTTAATCTATTATACTAGTTTACTGCTAAACTATTAAAGTGTTTAAGTTCAGTATTTTCTGGTATACTAATTCACCCCCCCTCTTAGTATTTATCAATTGGTATCAGAGCCAACCTTTCTATAATTTTAACCACTTGGAAAGAGATATGGGGGAATACACTATGAGGGAACTTACTCATCGGCTCACTTAGACTAAGAAAGCCTATGATGAACTCAAAGTCAAGTATAAGGCCTCTCTGGCAAAAAGGAGAGAGCATGCTGAGAAACTGATGAAGCTAACTAAAAAAAGTTCCTCTGATGAAGCGGATATGGATGCCCTAGTTGGAGAAGTTGAAAAAATGAATGAGTCTAATGCCAACCTAAGAAGGGAATTGGAAGGAATAACTATCAAGATGTGTCAAGAGCTTGAGAACTAGAGGAAAGCTGAAGATCTGGTAAAAGACAAAGATCATGAGATCTCTAAGCTGAAGCAAGAAATCAGTATACTTACTGCTCATCTCCAAGAAAGCAAAGTGGAAAAAGAAGAAATGCAAGGTGAACTAAACTTGGCTATTTCTGAGGATGCAACCTTGAAGGAGTCCAATGCTGTTATTACCAAAGCACTCACTGAGTCAAAGGAAATACTTGCCAAATTAAATAAGAGAACTGTTAAGTTAGAACAAAAGCTTGAATCAACAAAACCAGTAAAGAATACCACTGGGCTTGGTTTTTCTGAGTATGAACAAGGTGATACCTCTAGAGCAAAAGATGTCGCATCAAAGAAGCAACCGACATCAAAGGATAAAGGTAAGAGAAAGTTCAAAAATGTTTGATTTAATTGCCTCAAGGAAGGACACACTACCAATGTATGTAGAAACAAAGCTTACAATAATTTTCCTTACTTTTTAAACAATAAGCCTAGATCCAATAGATTCAATGGAAATTGTTATGCATGTAACAAGTTTGGGCATACAGCATCTGAATGCAGGTCTATCATGCACAACACCAGAAGGTATCCTCAAAGGAGTCAAGGAGTTTTTCCTGAACCCTCTGGGAACTGGAATCCTAACTGGTTTAATACCTACAATTATCAGTCAGGAAGCAGTGACTATCAAGTGACAACCAGATGGAGAGCAACCTATTTGATTTGTCATGGTAGTGGTCACACTGCTACAACATGCAGAAGGAAGAATGGAAACATGAATAATGGACCTTGGAGAGCACCTAGAATGATTTTCTATCATTGCAACAAACCGGGTCATACAACAAGATTTGGCAGAACAAGAAAGAATATATCAAATGATATATCGGTCACTTCGGAAGGAAAGATTAATGTTGAAACTGTTCAAATAGATATGAAGAAAACTTGGAAGAAGAAGCCAGAAGAAATGTCTCAAGAAGAATCAGCTTCTGCACCTAGTGTGGAAGTCATTGAACTAGCAAACTAAGCTACAGAAAGGCTTAGGGGGAACAATAGGTGAAATATTTCAAATCCCTGGTTTACACCGGTAAAAGACCTTAACCGGTATGTGATTCCTGTCAATTGGCAAAAGACCAAAAATGGTAAAAGGAAAATTAGGGTTTACGTCCTAATAGTGGAGCATTTATTGTGGTAGGTGAAGAATTCATTTAAAAAGGGATTTTCAAGTCATTTTCACTTATCAGTTTTTGAGCGAAGAAGTTTTCAAGTGCAGAGCGACAAGAGGTGATTTGTCTTGCAATTCAGAGAGATTTCAAAAACTTGAAGAATAATCTGAAGATTTCATCAATCGGTCAAGTGTGGAACTCAAAGCAGTAATCCAGCAACTGAAGTAGTGAGTGATGAAGCAGAATTCGCAAGCCCTAAATCTTGACTTTTGAAGGTATTTTTCAAGTTTCTCTATTTATCATGGCTTCAACATCACACTCTAGTTCTAGTGCACCCATTGATTCAGTTGATTTCATACAATGAAAGGCAAAATATAATGCCCTATCCCAAATACCCGTTGGTGTTATAGTAGAGGAAGGTATTTCAGATTACCTGACTATAAAGTTGAAGACCTAGGATCTCTAGTGATCCATTCTCAATTGATTTTGTTCTGCGGGAAGGACAAGAAGATCAAACCAAAATTTATCATCTTGGAAAAGAAGAAGCTTCACAATGTGGTCTATTTCCTTGAAGAATTCACAAATGATCACATCCGCATCATTCTAAGAAGAGTGCATGGTGACAAAATGTATCTAGAGCAGACACATGACATCACACCGAAAGCAATTCATGTCATCACTAGTTTCTGTAACGTTGGAGAAGTGCCAACCCTAAGGAAGATTAGGAAGACCGATATGACTAAGCTCACTAGTTTTGTGAGTGACCAATGGGGAATGACCATCAATACCATCAAGGACAATGTGGTCAAATATGCCTGCATGGTGATAGGTTACTAGACATTCTATGCTAGCAAAATCAACTCTATCTCTGCTGCAGCAGTAAACGCTGGGTACAGGATGATTATGGAAGATGCCTCATTTGATTTATGCATTTGTATGCAAAGGCAACTCCTGGTGAACCTGAAGTCAATAAAACAGGACAATGCCTTGAGATTTAAATTCAGACAACTATTGGTAAGATTGTTCTTCTACTTCCAAGGCTACTTTCCAGGAGTCGGTGATATTCAGTGGTCTGCTGACCAATTGGTTTCAAAGCAAATCAAGGAAAGTCAATAAGCGGTTGGAATCGGTTACCTTGAAGTTCTGAACAAATACTTTGATGAGTTCAGACGCAAGATGAGACAAAGGGTGAGAATATCCAATGATATTGTCAAGAAATATGAAGAGGACATCTACTTTATCATCAAAGTAGATGAGTGCATAATGGAGGTTGTTGAGCCTAGAAAGGAAGAAGTGGAGTGTCATGCCCAAAATTTAGGGCAAAAATGGAATGATTTTTTTTTAAAACAACTAGTTAATTAACAAAGTTCACTATCACGACATGTGTTAACACGTTGGCCATAACAATAATCGAACTAACTCTGATACTAACAAAGTATCGAAATTTAATTAAAATTTATTTGCAGAAAACTAAATGTTTCAAATTTTATTTTCTCGTCAAATATAGTCATTAGTTTAATTTATTAAACTCATTTAAATGGTAGATGTAGATAAAAATTGATCTCCAATGAATCCATATTGTCTAAAAGACATTTTAAATCATTAATTAATTTAATGGATTAAAGTGTCAAATTAATTTCTTAATTTCATTATTCGATGAGGAAAATTATCTTTCCAAAGTCAAATTTAGTTTTCAAGGAATTAATTTCCCTTTCTATTTAATCAAGGCTTCACAAATAGTTAATTCTAAAAATAATTAATTGGAATTAAAACTCCTCCGTCTATCTAAACTGAAACCCTAACTAATTTTAAATATAAATTTTCCACAACTTTAAAAATAATTTTCATGTTAGCCCTAATTTAAATCATAATATAAAATTACTTCTTTGACACTTTTTTTTAAAAAAAACCCCTTAAACTTGTTTATTTTCCTCCTCTACCCTAGCTCTAACTGAGCTAGGGTTTTCTCCCCTTTTAAATTTATTTATTTTTGACCCAATATTATGCAGGGTGGCCATGGGCGGCGGACGGGATGAGCGAACGTAGGGAGGAGGCGAGAGGCGGGAGTCGACATCGCTGAAGTCTCCACTGTGCAGGGCACAGTGGGCTCGGTCGCCAGCCACTGTGTATTACACAGTGAGCATGGCTGCTGGCCACTGTGCAGTGCATAGTGAGCTCGGCCGCCAGCCACTGTGCAATACACAGTGGACTCGGCCGCCGGCCACTACGCCATGCACAGTGAGCTCGGCCACCGGCCACTGTGCATTGCACAGTGAGCTCAGCCCCTGGCCGAACCCTCCGCTTAATTCAAATTTGATAAAAAAAAAATTTGTTTAAATTATATATATATATATATATATATATATATATATATATATATATTTGTTATTATGTATATTTATAAACATTGATAGAAGTTTATTTATATTTTCTATGACAGAAATGTATAATGTTTTTTTTTGGTCCATTTGCTTTGTAAATATAGGATTTAGATGGAATTTATATATTTTTAACACTCTGATTTTTTTTTACTATTTATTATCAAGGCATAAATATGATTTTGCTAAGGTCTGAGGTAAATAAATATAAAAAGAAAACAACAAAGTAAATAGCTATAGATTTATTTCCTGCATTAAAATAACGACAGATTTAAATAAAACAACTATCTTTGTGCTTTTGAGTCCTATTTTCTGTAGCTTGGTAAATTTTCAGATATCAATAAATTTAATAGCAACTTAACAATCTAAAGTTTATTAAACTAAAGTTAAGGGATTAGAAGAGAGAAAATGCTTTAGATTTTATTCCTACAATTAATTATGAAATTTCATTCTTGCAACTATTATTTTCTAGGATCCATAAAATTAAATCTTACAATAGGAAGATTAAACTACAATATGCACCTTTAAAGCAACATGCATACACTCATTTAAATGCTAACAATAAATACTTCTCATATTTTTCTGCAAGTAGAATATAGGCAATTTCACAGATAAGAGAAAATACTGAATCAAATAAAACTGATTTTCATATTAAAATGACTATCGCATGCAAATCAAAAGTAGCTTTTTTTTAAAAAAACAGGAATAGAAATAAAACAAGCTTTTTACAACTCTAAGATATTCTACAAAATTTACAGGATGTTTCTTTTTTCAACTACAATCCCAACTCTCATGTCTATATTTCAAATTTACAACTTGCCTCTCATTTCAACGAATGAGGGCGTATTTCTCCTATCAAAACTAATAACTGCAAATAAATTTAGATTTCTTCAACAATAATCTTCTGCAACTTTTCTCTTTTACTATTCTTTTCTCCTGACATTCCTGCATAATAAATCACAAATATGACCACGGAGTGCTCACCTCCCAGCCTAGGCTAACTGGTAGCCACCCCCGAGCTCAGAGAACCAAGCCCTAGACGAGTAACAAACATGCAAATACATAGAAGGCATAAATACACACAGAGATATTCAGACACACTCCCAACTTGGCTTCACAACACCACACTTTGGTGATGACCTTTTTAAGGGTGGTAGTGGACCAATACCCTGAGGAGAACTGCAAGTATGGAAAACCAGAAGCCACCTCATGGCACAATAAATACATCAAGAATTTCAACCCCTTATTCCTTATGCCCCCCCAAAGGCATTCTAGCCTTATATCCCTCCTTATGACCCCCATTGCACAAACAGGCCATGCAGCAAGGGTCACACAAAAATCCCTTGTGATCGCTCTCAAACAAGAGTCTCTCACTCGAGGGTTGTCACTGCTACCACCCACAAGCTCCTCCTCTCTCCCAAGAGTAAGAGGTCTTGAGAAAACTTCAAAAACACAACAAAGCATAATGAAAAATACCAAATGAAATTAAAAAAAAAAGACATTCAAGAACACAGATTTCTTACACAAATCATACTCTCAAACACATACAAGAAAGTAGACATTTTAAAGGATAATGAAACCAACCTTAATCTACCCAATGGTAGTATAATATTTGAGGAAGAGTTGCCCAATCCACGGATCTTCTTCTTCTACCCTTAGTCAAATTTTCTATTCCAAACTATTCTTTTCTTTTCAAAAATTCTCTTGTCTCCCAAAAATGGAGAGTGGCTGATTACCCTCAATTTTTCCAATTCTTTCTTAAGAAGCTCATTCTCTGAGTTCTCACAAGTTTCTAAAAACCAAAAAGGAAAGTAAAGCAGAATGGAAAAAAAAAGACTCCCATTCGAATAGGAAAAATCTCGATTAGATTTAAACTTCTAATTTCAATTTTCACACAACTTAGAAAAGCCAATTTTTAAAGTGTCAAAAAGGTCACTTAAAAGTAGAAACTTGCCTAAAATTACCCCTAACCCTTAGGTATACCATATGGGCTTTAGGAAGCCCTATTAAACTACCCCTAGGTGTTCATTTAACCCATTTTAAACCCCTCCGAAGTTTATTTTCGGGTCAAACATATGTTGACCTCTCCAAAGATTCTTTTCCCAAGGAATTTATGACAACACGTTATATTATTTGAAAAAGCTATAGTTGAACACTTTCCCACCAAGAGACAAAAATAAAACATTTAAATTTAAATCCACACATGTGTCAAGTGACACAAATACAACACTTTTACAAATTAAAACATGAAATCGTCTCTTGTAGGTTTTACACATTAAATTTAAATGACACTTAACACCCATGTAGCATACACTATTACGAATAAAATACAACACAAATGGGGTGTTGTCTCTCCAAATAGACAACCCCTGGCTTACAAACATACATAAGTCTAGGTTTGGTTCTTCGTAAATTTTCCATGGTCACATGGTTAATTTCCTATGCATCTCAATTTACACATTAGTACTCTCAAATATCCGCATATAATATAATTCAAAGGAATAACAATACACATCATCACTTGCATACAATTTTCATCTGCACGGATTAAATACATCTTTTATCAAGCAATTTTACATAAGCAAATTTCATCCCAGTTCACATAAACTTAACCATACATCATAGTTCTATTATCATAGTAAAGTTCTGCAAATTCAATAACGACATCTATCATTGCAATATCATCTTATCTAACAATCATGTAGTGTTCTATCTCATAAAGCATATAAGTAAATCATCAAAACTGTAAAGCGGAAAAATCGAACCCTAGTCATTCTCCCCTCCCCAACTCCAAGGAGAGAGAAGGGAGAGTCACTAGGGTTGATGGTTTTCACTTAGGAGGGACTTTACATTCAAAAGAGGGTTTGAAACCCACAAGATCCAATCCCACGCAATGCAAGATTGGATTCTATATGAGTTTCAAGGGTTGTGATAGCAAGGATACCGTCTTTTGTAAAGAATGTAGATAGAATGATTGAACTAGGAATGCATGTAGAAGCAAGAAAGATTCACTTATAAATAGAGATAGGGATATGATATGAAGCTACGGACCTGGAATTAGCAGTAAAATGTCGAGACGGCGCTGTCCTGCAAATTTGAGCAAAAGTTGACGGGACGATGGCGCCCGGCGTGCACACGGTCCTCCGAAAAATCTGCGAAATGAAGGGGGATCTGTTCGTCTCTGCACAAGGATTCCAGATCTTCAATTTCAGCCGCGTACCTGCAGCCTACACACAAAAAAGTGAATACGATTGGGGGGTTAGGGATTAGGGGTTTTCCCTTAGGTCAAACCCAGTTTTGGAATTAACCAAGAAATGAGAAATGTTGTAAATGTAAATGACTATAATGTAAAACAAGTACTAGTACCTTGTTGTAAGGATGTTTGTATCCTTATATGCGAAGGTATAGATGTTGTTGTTTGTTGTATGTTGTATGTTGTAGCATGTGATCTCCTCTTCAATGGTTGAATCCTTGTCTTGAATGCAACACCTAGCCTTGAATGGAGACTTAGAATGATCAATTGCTTGAAGGAATGCTTGAATGCTTGAATGCTTGAATGTTTGAATATCATTTCCACACCTTTTTCGCCTCCTCCCCAAAATGAGAGAGGAAAATTAGTTTATATACTTGCCAATTAGGGTTGATAGACTGATTTTCCCGACCTTAGGCCGACCAGGAAATGTTATTTTCCAATTTGCAAACAAAAAGGCCCGAAGTCCCATAGGAGACCGGGCCCAAAATAGGGCCAGGGACCAGGGCGCTGGGCGCAATGGTCCTGGGGGACCAGGGTGCTGGGCGCCCTAGTCCTAAAGGACCAGGGCACTGGGCGCTCTGGTCCCACCTCCCGGGACAACAGGGTGCAAGGAGGGATCAAGCAGGGTGCTGGAAAAATGCAATTTTTGATGTCATGAACAAGTTTCGGGGTCTCCATTTAGGTTCCGTGTTGCATCGCCATCGTGAAGACCCAAATGCGGTCGAAATTGCAAGTGTCACAATTTTAGGATGCTACATTTAGCCCCCACTTTAGCGGGAGTATAAGCGTACGCTCATACTTCCGGTAAAGTACAAGGAAACAATATTGAAAAACTTTCACCACGTCAAGGAGGCAAGATACACCAAGCCCCCAGTGGACTAAGGACCTTACGACTTCGATTGACAAAGTAAAAGGGAAGATCACGAGGGAGAACCATGACTATCAGTAGTAAGGTTCCCTCACTATGAGTCATGCAAGAAAGATATCAAAAATTTTCAAGGCAAGGCTAAATTTGCCAAGAAATTTTCAAGTATCTTGAAAAGATATGAACGGGATGTATGCCCCCCTACGTTAAAGCGATCGCACATGCCTCACCAGGGGTGATTGCTTTAAGGTACTAATACATATAAGAAATGAGAAAGGAGCACGTTATCGCAAGGATTTAGCCCCCAAGTGTGAGATAAGCCCAAGGATAATAGACACAAAACACAAAGCACAAGGTGACTTCGCTATCCTCGGGGTCAGTATGCTATATGATAATTCATGTATATCATATGTATGTATGCATAATTGTTCTTCATTCCCCAATCAAGGAAGGTCACCTAGAAGAAGGGAACACATGTGTCTTTTGAGTCAACATGAGAGAGACCAAAAGAGATCTCAATGTTTTGCATCGTCCTCAAGTAGACAACACTAAGGACAACAAATAGAAGAATGAGAATAACATATAGAAGAAGTAACAAAAGAAATAGAGGAGGAGAGAATCTGCTATGCTAATGAAACTAGTCTAGCATGTCATCTACCCCCCGATCTTACTGATCAACGTTTCGGGAAGGCAGGGAAAACGCTAGAGGAGGAACATTCAACACAACAGATGGAGCTATCACAAGATCCAAACAAGGGCTATGTTCATGTTCCAAGCCACGTTGTTCTTGTCTAGGAGCTAGGATAAGTGCTTTAGAAAATTCATTAGATAAATGGTTATCAATATCCACAAGTTCATATTCACTATCAGAAGCAAGATAAGTAACATTTTCATCTATATCATCATCAAGATTTATAAAAATAGGATCTTTAACTCACACAGGATCAAGACCATCACGCATCTTATGTTTAGGAGATTTCGGCTCAATCGTCGGCTGAGGAGAAAATGGAATAATATTAGTTGAAGGTGTTTTTGGGGATTGCAAAGTTTGAGAAGCAGCTGCCTGAGCTCTAAGACGACGCTTTCGTCGATGTTCACGTGCAGAACGATTTCGTCTAGTCTTAGTAGTAAGTTGCAAAGATTGAGGAGGAGGAATGTTCTCATCCTTATCACTTGGGTGTTTAGGTTGTGGTCTCTTAGGCTGAACAATAGGAGAAGAGGAAGGTCTCTTCTCTCCATAAGAGGAAGGAGGAGGAACTGCTCCATATAAGGGAGGAATATTTGGTTTAGGAAGGAGACAAAGTCCATCATGACGAGGAGGGATAGGTCTACTTTTGGGAAGTTTATTAGATATAGGCATAGTCACATCCATAGGGATGGGTTGGGAATCTTCTTGAGGAAAGACATTAGTTTTATCTTTCAAAGGAAGAACTTCCTTCTCAAGAATGATAGGAATGTCAAGTTTGGGTGTTCTAGGTTCACTTAGAGATAGGATCATATCTTTTTTCCACTTTTGATAAGATTTGAAAAGATGATCACTTCGCGGAGGAAGAGATTGGAATTGTTTAGGCCAAAAATAATCAATAGGAACACTAGGAATTCTTTCAGCTGGTTTAAAGAGACTATGATTGATAGTAACAACTTCACCATTATGGGGAAATTTCAAACACTTATGAATAGGAGAAGCAATAGCTTTCATGGAAGATAGCCAAGGATAGCCTAGCTTCACACAAAATTGTTTGGATGATGGAATAATAGCAAAGTCCACCTCAAGGGATTTGTTATGGACCTCAATAGGTAATGTAATAGAACCAATTGCAAGAGAAGAAAATGCATCAAATAGTTTCACAACCACATTTGTTTTGTCATAGATCACTTGATTCAATTGCAAAGTAAAAAGAAATTCTTCAGTAATGACATTAACCATGCAAGAAGGATCAATAAGCACTCCATGGCAAGGTGTATTCTTGACTTTTGTAACTATGTATAAAGGACCATCAGGTGCCCTGATAGTTTCACTAGAATCAAATGTGATGGAAGGTTCTTTAGGGATTTTCTGCTGCTCCACAAAGTTAATCACATTCGGAGTCATAGACACAAGATCATCAGGTGAGACAGAGGAATCATTAGTATCAATCGCTTTAGAGGTATGAGAAGGTAATGGATCAGTAAAAATCTGAAGATTTTGGTTAGGAGGAGCTACAGATGTATTGCCTTTATCATTCACTCTAGAAACAGAGATAGTATTATTATCAATCAAATCTTGAATTTTACCCTTTAAAGCAAAACATTTTTCAGTATCATGCCCAGGTTGACGATGAAATTGACAAAAAGATTTGTTATCAAAATAAGGTGAAGTAATATTTGCAAGATCAATTTGCCTTATAGGAGGAAGAGTAAGCACATTTTGTTCCAATAACTTATTCATAATAATATGCAATGATTCATTCAAAGGAGTAAACTTTCTTTCTTTCTTGAAAAACTTAGAAATAGGAGGCACACCTGATGCTGCATTCACATTGTTGTTGATGATGTTTTCATTGAATTTAATGGACTCTTTGTTCGGTTTAAACTTCCCAAATGGTGGTTGACTACTATCACCCTTATCACTCGGAGCCATAGGATGTGATTGTTCCATTTGACTCACAGTCAGTTGATAATTGTGAAGAGTTGCGCACAACTGTTGGAAAGAAGTAAACTCAGAAAACAGGAGTTTTTCTCTAATGTCTTTTTGTAAATTAGAAATAAAGATTCTTTGAATATCATTGTCAGGCACTGGAAAATAAATTTGAGCATACAAATGCTTATATCTACCAATGAAATCAGTCACTTTTTCTTTAACACCTTGTTTACAATGCATTAAATCAATCAAAGTAACTTTAGGACTTATATTGTTTTGAAATTGTTGAATGAAAGCATTTGCAAGTTGTTCGAAAGAAGAAATAGAATAAGAAGGCAACGAGCAATACCATTGTAGGGCTTTATCTCTTAATGTTCTAGTAAACAGTTTTGCAAGCAACCTTTGGTCATAAGCAAAATCAGTACATATTGTTTGAAAGGTCTTAACATGTGTTAGAGGATCACCCTTACCATTATAAAGCTCCAAATGTGGAATTTCAACATGTTTAGGGGGAATAGCTCGAACAATGTCAAGAGAAAGTGGGCTCGCAACATCAAATGTGGGCACACTAAACTTAGATTGATTCATAGAGGCAATTTGTTGCTGTAAAGAAGAGACAGTTTGTGCAAGATTGTTAATGGTCGCTTTAGTTGAAGAGTTCATATTAGACGTGTTAGATTGTGATGGAGGTGTTATGTTATTGAAAGAAGGTAGAGAGTAAGGTGGTGGGACACTATGATAGTTAGTCATAGGAGATGATTGGACAGGAGGAACACTACAAGGAGGAATGGAAAACGAATTGCCCCCTTGTGTCATGTTCATTTGTGGTGATATAATAGGAACACTTATTGAAGTAATGAATGAAGAAGTTGGATTGAATGAAGGAAGAGGGTTGATTGAAGAAGAGGGATTGCCCCCATGACTAGTGATCATAGGAGGAATGTCTTGTATTGAAGTAGTCATTATGTTTGATGTAAAAGTAGGTATACTAGCAATAGAAGTCATCAAAGGAATAGAATGATTAACTTGAGTAGGAGGTTGTGTATAACCTAAGGTTTCGGCACAACTTTTCATAGGCATCACATTCGAATCCACAATGTGTGCAATACCACGCAAAATATCAATTCCATTCTTATCACTTTGAAGCATACGTTTTAGACCCTCAATTAAAGGAAGAGCTTGACTATCAGGGTATTCTTGAGACATCCATTGTCGAAAATCATCAAATTGGTTATCCAATTTTGAAAGTTGTTCTACAGAAACCTCATGGAGAGCTTCTTCATCATTAAGAGGATTAGAGGAATTACCCATGTCCTTGTTAAAAGGGCCATTCAAATTAGGTTCCATCTCCTCAGTAATTAAACCTTGGAAGGACTTAATTCTAAGGCTTCGTCTAACGGGAATAGTGTAAGTAGGACTTATTGTTGTAAAACTCATGCACTAAAGAAAGAGAGAAGATTTTGAATTTTAGAGGTAGCAAATTTCAGTAAAACCAGCCAATCTTCTAGATTTAAGCTGTTAAATACAATCAGGACAATCTCCCAAAATTTCGGAAAAAATGTCCGGGACCGTGGCGCTCGGGGTGCACACGGTCCTCGCAACTTTTTTTGAAATTTGCAAGGATGAAAGTTATGATGATTTTATAGCTAACCTGAAAAAATTGAGTGATTTTACGATCTGTAGATAGGCCAAATTAAAGTTGCAATCTCAAAATTGAACCCTACCAAGATTGTCAAAAAATGTAAATTTTGAATTTTGAAAAAGAGAGGGAAACTGAAATTTTGAATTTTATGATTTTAGAGGGAATACCAAAACCAATGCAAGTTTTGAAATTTGAAAGTTGACTCAATTTCACACAAAATTCAATTTTGAAAGCGGAAATCAAAGTTGTTGTAATTAAGCACTTAATTTCAAAAGTCACAAATTGCAAAAATTTGAATAAATCACTGAAATTTCGAATGAATGATAACACACTTTTCAGATTTAGGACTGTAAGAAACACAATTTTGACACAAATTTCAATTTCAACAATTTTTGAATGATTAGAAGCCTCAATCCAAGCAATCGCTAGACCAACTTTGACTGTAATTTTGAAGGTGTTAAAATTGATAAAATCAGCCAAAATTCTGGATTTTAGCAGAAAAATACAGTAAGAGCTAGCTCCCGAAATTTCAGAAAAAATGTCGGGGACGATGGCGCTCGGAGTGCACACGGTCCTCGCAACTTTTTTCCAAATTTTCAGGGATGAAAGATATTATGATTTTATTGTGGAATCCAAAGTTACAGCTGATTTGGAGATGTTTTGATCAGTGAAATTGTCGGACAAAGGTTGAATCAAGAGGGTTTCAAAAATTAGGGTTTTGACACTTAACCACTTAATTTTCAAAATTAACGCATAAATATGAATTGATAATTTGTAATAGAAGGGCAGATCTGAAACAAGCATTAACAATTAAACATTTCACAAGTTTAATTACTTAAAAAGAAAATTTAGGGTTTTTATGCAATTAACCTCTAAAATTTTGCAAAAGATCAAACATGGAAATGTAATCAAGGAATCCAATTTTCAGATCTAACTATGAATAATCAGAAAGGATGTTCATGTCGGGTTCACCAAAATGTAAAGCGGAAAAATCGAACCCTAGTCGTTCTCCCCTCCCCAACTCTAAGGAGAGAGAAGGGAGAGTCACTAGGGTTGATGGTTTTCATTTAGGAGGGACTTTACATTCAAAAGAGGGGTTGAAACCCACAAGATCCAATCCCACGCAATGTAAGATTGGATTCTATACGAGTTTCAAGGGTTGTGATAGCAAGGATACCCTCTTTCGTAAAGAATGTAGATAGAAAGATTGAACTAGGAATGCATGTAGAAGCAAGAAAGATTCACTTATAAATAGAGATAGGGATATGATATGAAGCTGCGGACTTGGAATTAGCAGTAAAATGTCGAGACGACGCTGTCCTACAAATTTGAGTAAAAGTTGACGGGACGATGGCGCCCGGCGTGCACACGGTCCTCCGAAAAATCCGCGAAACGAAGGGGGATCTGTTCGTCTCTGCACAAGGATTCCAGATCTTCAATTTCAGCCACATACCTGCAACCTACACATAGAAAAGCGAAGACGATTGGGGGGTCTGCCCTTAGGTCAAACCCTGGTTTTGGAATTAACCAAGAAATGAGAAATGCTGTAAATGTAAATGACTATAATGTAAAACAAGTACTAGTACCTTGTTGTAAGGATGTTTGTATCCTTATATGCGAAGGTATAGATGTTGTTGTTTGTTGTATGTTGTATGTTGTAGCATTTGATCTCCTCTTCAATGGTTGAATCCTGTCTTGAATGCAACACCTAGCCTTGAATGGAGACTTAGAATGAAGGAATGCTTGAATGCTTGAATACTTGAATGTTTGAATATCGTTTCCACGCCTTTTTTGCCTCCTCCCCAAAATGAGAGAGGAAAAGTAGTTTATATACTTGCCAATTAGGGTTGATAGACTAATTTTCCCGACCTTAGGCCAACCAGGAAATGTTATTTTCCAATTTGCAAACAAAAAGGCCCGAAGTCCCATAGGAGACCGGGCCCAAAATATGGCCAGGGACCAGGGCGCTGGGCCCCATGGTCCTGGGGGACCAGGGCACTGGGTGCCCTAGTCCTGAAGGACCAGGGCGCTGGGCGCTCTGGTCCCACCTCCCGGGACAACAGGGTGCAAGGAGGGATCAAGCAGGGTGCTGGAAAAATGCAGTTTTTGATGTCATGAACAAGTTTCGGGGTCTCCATTCAGGTTCCGTGTTGCATCACCATCGTGAAGACCCAAATGTTGTTGAAATTGCAAGTGTCACAATTTTAGGACGCTACAAAAACATAGCAATGTTATCCAAATCCTGAAATCATATAAGTTCTAAGTTTCAAAATGCATCAAAATAAAGTATCCATAATAGTCTAAATATAAAATCCACTGAATGTCAGACTGAGTCGAGGTGAGGCCTCACATGGAGCCTATGGGTTATGAGGTAATGTACGACATGTTGGACGGGTATGCTTCTACCCTACTTGCCTCACTGCTTGATCCTAAAAAGAAGAAAACCGACACTTATCTAGAAAGGGTTACACTGGTTGAGGAGCTCTTAGTGAAGAAAGGAAATGCAGTGCCATCTGTATCAGCACCGGTTACTCCAGCGAGTCCTAAAGTGACCAAGTGATCACTGGCAAAGAAGAAACCAAAAGTTTCTCCTGCCAAAGTCTTTGAGAGAAAGTGGAAAACAAAAAGCAACACACCAAACTCAGAAGACACTATATCTGAAGAATAGCCAAAGAAGACTAGGCAAACGAGGAAGAAGACAAAAGCAACTAGCAGTGAACTGACATCTTCAGTACCGGTAAATATTGATATCTCCTCTTACAAACCTTTGAGACATTGTCAAAGAACCATTAAGAATATTAAGAGGAAAGTGTTGAGTGACTGAGTAGATTATTTTGATTATTTCAATGATAGTGAGAAAGAGGAAGTGGAACAAGAATTCATTAAATATCTATGTATTAATGACCGGTCGCCATCAAAAATTAAATCTGTGACACTGGATTATTTATATAATTCTTTAGACAACAAATGGCACAATGCCATAGAAAAAGCACAACAAATAAGAGAGGAAATATGTGCATAATATTTTCCTGATGTGTCCAATTCCAAACTCTATGAAGTTATGGAAAAATATAAATGCCTCTTCTTTATGCGAAGAAGGAGAATCTTGTTGCTAGAAGGGAGAGTCCCTAAGGTGGTAAAAGATACCCACTCTCATGCTCAAGTTGCTCTGAAATTGCATCAAGTATTTGAAGCCAACAAGAAGGTTGAACAAAAACCAAAAATTGCAAAACCGGATGACGTGTATAATAGTGAGGGAGAACAAATCACTGAGCAAATGGACCCCATTGATGTTGATGCCCTGAATGGTGAAGATGTTACCCCTGATACACCATCAAAAATGGCAGGACGGGAGAAACAGGATGAGAAGAAGAGAAAGGAAGAGGAGAAGAGAAAGGAAGAAGAGAAGAAATAGGAAGCGAAGAAGAAGGAAGAAGAGCGAAAACATGAAGAGGAGAAGAAGAAGAAGAAGGAAGATGAGAAGAAACAAGAAGTAGAGAAGAAGAAGGAAGAAGAGCGGAAACATGAAGAGGAGAAGAATAAAAAGGAAGATGAGAAGAAACAGGAAGTAGAGAAGAAGAAGGAAGAAGAGCGGAAACGGGAAGCAGAGAAGAAGAAGAAGGAAGAGGAAAGGAAAGAAGAAGAGAAGCGGAAAGAAGAAGAAAGGAAGAAGGAAGAAGAGAAAAGAAAGAAAGAAGTTGAAGAGAAAAAGAAGGCAGAAGAAGATAAGCAGAAAGCCAAAGAAAAGGTGGAAGCGGCAAAAAGTGTACATGCAGAGACCCCAAAGGCAACCGGTGGTAAAGCCAAACCGGCTGACATCACCAGTCCCATTGACCTCCAGTCTACAAATGAAACGAAGCTACTGCAAAGCATTAAGCTTGCTCAAGAGCGATTGGATGCACTAAGGAGGAAAAAGCAGGAAGATGTGATTCAAACTGTGGTGGAAACACTCACCAGTTTCATTCCTGATACCAATCTCCCAAGTACCAATTCCTCTTTAGCTCAATTGAAGCTCTTATGAATAGTTGTAGAGGACCAAGTGCAATGTCTGGAAGATGTTGCCAAAGCCAATGCAAAAAAGAAGCATCAAAAGGCTCTGAACACTACCTTGGTGAAGAAGTTGACTGAGCTCTGGTCCGATCTACAGAAGACACAAAAGAACATTAAAGATGTTCTGGATGAGGGGAATCTACTACTCAGCAAGATATGCCAACCCCATCTATTCTATGATGATGTGCTTTCTCAGAAAGAAAAATTGCAAACTGATTTGAAGACATTCATAAGCACCTTTAAGACACCATATGATTCCTTTACCGCTTATGGGAAAACCGTTCACCGATTTCAACTTCAGGCTGCAAGAATTGAGTTGGAGATCAGCAACCAGACTAGGGATTTACAGGAACTACAACTGGTTCTACTACCAAGACTACAAATACTTCATAAATTCTATCCCAATCCGGATGCCTTGACGGTTACTCAAGAGATGAGTACCTTGGACACCATGGAGGAACAGGTATCCCAGATGCAAACGGAGACTGAGGTTGCTACCTCATTGCTTGAGTCATAGTCTATATCCATGAAAACATTTATGCAAGACTTTAAATCAATTTTTGACAAGTTTCACTCTTTATTGTCATAAAATCTTATTATTTTAATGCTAATGGATGCAGGGGTTATTGAGCTGCACTTTGTCATTGTTGGAAAAGGGGGAGTAGTATTTTGTATTCAAAATTTTGATGCATGCTATGTATACTTTCATGTTTATCTCTGTAAGGGAGTAGTATACATTGTATTTTTTGCAAAAGGGATAGTGTATATGCTTAGGGGGAGTAGTTTTGATTATGGCATATTTTTGTTGTAAAACACTTAGATGTCAAAATTTTCCTAAGTGTTGCCATCAATGCCAAAGGGGGAGATTGTTGGCACTTTTTATGTTTATGTTGTGATTGTCATTGATGGACACACACTTTCTTTGAGATGACTTTTTGTATGTATGAGTTATGCTCAACTAGTATTTGTTCCAAACTAGTATTGCATTATAGTCTATAGGCTATCGGTGTTTTGCAGAAAGTGTTTATTGATCTCAAGCGGTATGGAGACCTCAAGTGGTTCGAGGATCTCAAGCGGAGCAAAGAATCTGAAGTGACAGTTATTATTTTCCCAGTATTCATTTTTGGATAACCGGTAATCGGTTTAATGTTTGAACCGATATTACTCTGTGATGAGGTACCAACCGATAATCGATAAAGTTGTATGAACCAGTAATACTCTGTGATGAGTTACCAACTGGTATTTATGTGATGAGTTACCATCCACCGACACTTTGACGGTGATTTGTGTCATGTTATCAAATGTGTCTAGATGCAATGAAACTAGGAACTTGCAAGTAATCCTATTGGACCGACATGAAATTAGATTCCTTTTTTAATGACATCATGTCTGGGGTTTTTGGTGTGTAGTTGTAAGGGGTTTTTGGTAGTTGATGAGTTTTTGTATGTGCGATCTTAGAAGAGAAGATCAAGTTTGTGTGCTGTAATAGAGTGTGGCTTTACTGAAGACTGAAGTAATGCTAAAATGCATTAGTAATGAGCTATCATAGATCTAACCAAGCAAACTGTGCTATTTTCTAGATCATTCATTTGTTGATTACTCACATCTTCGACAAGTCTAAAACCCTTAATTGGGTAGGCCCATAAAAGCCTTTGTAAATCCTCTAACAAGGTGGTTCACATCTATGGATCTGAAATCCTCTCACAAGGTAGTCTTTAACTAGACTTATCTCCTAACAGAGATTGAGATTCCTAACAGGATATATTATGGTAAAGAACATTGTATGACCTTAACCGATCTGGTTACTATTCTGCAGATAGTTACTTGTGAGTTTCATCTCATCATGGTTTTTCCCATTTGGGTTTCCATGTCAAAATCTATTGTGTTATGGTGATTGTGCTTCTATGGGTGATTGGCTTATTTGTTGTTTGGTTTGCATTTATGTTAACCGGTTTGTTAGTTAATTTGTTATACTGATTTACTGCTAAATTGTTAAAGTGTTTAAGTTCAGTATTTTCTGGTATACTAATTCACCCCCCCCTCTTAGTATTCATCAGAGGATGCTCAAGTATCTACAAGGGAAAATCAATTATGGCTTATGGTACCCTAAGAAAGGTGATTTCACTTTTCAAGCCTACACCGATGCTAATTGTGTAGCTTTCCTAGATGACAGGAAGAGCACCAGTGGTGGAGCTTTTTTCTTGGGAGATAGATTGGTTTCATGGCACAACAAGAAACAAGAGTCAATTTAATTATCAACTTCTAAAGCTGAATATATTCCAGCTGCCACATGTTGCTCTCAAGTCTTGTGGATGAAGCAAACACTAAAGGACATTCAGGTAGAATTTTCAAACCCCATTTCTATCATGTGTGACAATTCAAGTGCTAAAAATATATCAAAGAACCTGTCATGCATTCTAGGACAAAGCACATTTCCATCAAGTATCATTTTCTTAGGGAAAAGGTTGCAGAGAAAGAGGTAAAAGTTGAATATATGTGCACAGGTGAGCAAGTAGCTGATATCTTCACTAAGCCGCTACCAAAAGACAACTTTGAATATCTAAGATACAAGTTGGGCGTTGTCCCACCTCCTTTCAACACTTAAGCATATTCTAAGGTCTATGGTACATGGGGAGCATATTGTGTTACTATTTTTCATCCTTGAACCTCATGTTTGTCTCAGGGGGAGTTCTCAAATTTTTGTAAGCAGTATAGGCAATTCTTTTTTATATTATAATAATGGCTCATCTAGCTTTCAGACATACCAACCATTCAGATTTATGCATGCAGAGATGGTCATAGGGGGAGAAGAATAAGTCTAAATGTGTTGTCTATCAAGCCCTTTGCCATTGTTGTCAAAGGGGGAGAGAAGAAAGTGTGTTGACATCAATGCCAAAGGGGGAGATTGTTGGCATTAGATTATCATTGATGTCAACAATTAAGGACAAATCAAACAAGATGCAATGTAGAGATCAGATGGATAGGTTGGTAAAAGTATTATTGCAACATATGCATAAAGTGTGCCATTGGGGCATGAAAATGGACAAGGAAGACAGAGGCAATTGTGTTAGAAATGTATTGTGAAATTTGGTCTGACTCAAAAAAAGTTTGTTGCAGTTGTCAATAACACGCTATGTTAGTCGCATGCAATTATAATGAGTATCAGTTGCAGTTGTCAATAACATGCACGTTATTGCTATCTATAAAGATGCAAAAATGTGAAAGGAAAGTCAATAAAATGATGTTTATGTGGCCTCCGCTATCCCTCAGCATGAACGATTGAAGATAAGTGACCATGCGACATAACACTAAAGTGTGACGGAGATGTCAATAACACGCAGGCTATGCTAGCCAGCTTATCCCACGATATGCTATACATGGTAACATAAACTTGCGAGATAACATGAAGGTAGAAGTGTGAGGTTATCCCACATGAGACAAGGATGATGTCAGTGGGCCCGTGAGATAAGAGAATAAAAGGAAGTGAAGGGCCTAATTATCTAGTGTGATCAAGCTGGAATGTGAAGAAGATCGTGGGATAAGGAAAAGCGAAGACAAAAGAGAAAGACCTTATCCCGCGTGGGTAAGAGATCTAAGAAGAAATGATGTGGGATAAGGAAAATGGTAGAATGCGTGTTATCCTGCCAGCCCAAATGAAGGAAGAGTTGTTGTTTCATGACATGTATAACATTCGTGTTATGTGATCTATAGAACACATTCGTGCATCCTGCAAATTCAACATTTATCTCACACATGGACTTGTTGTATGTAGAGGGAGTTATTAATGAGTCCCACCATTTGCCATGTGGCCATTAACATGTGAATGCTAAGTGGACAAATAAAATATACTTTCTTTCAGTTGGTCATTGAATTTGCAAAATGCATTCGTATCAAAGAATATTTCCAATCTGTTCAAAATTAAAAGAGGGAAAGAACCATTAGCAGGATTTTTTTTTGTTCAATTTTGGTTTTGGAGGGAAATCTTTCAGGAAATGCAGTTTCTAGAGAGAAATTCCAGTTGGAACAGACTGTTATGTTTTGGATGGAAAATATTTGAATAGTGTGACTACTACCATGAAAAAGGGACCAGATTAGTTAGAGTGTGAGCTGATGAAGTGATGAGTTTTTGGAATGCCTGGAAAAGTGAGCTGTGTGAAAAATGTGTTGAATATAAAATATTGAAGAAAATACACAGGCTTTAGAAAAGTGTTTTTCACAGCTGTCAATAACACGAAGTCAGAGTGATCAATAAAATCACAAAAAAATTATGTGCAGAAAAATCAAATAGTAAAAAGGAGAAATTAGAGATAACAGAAAGTTGAAGCAGAGAGCAAGAAGAGAGAAGAAATAAAATTTCCAAGCTGAGATCAATGTTTAAATAGAAGAGTTACAGAGTTGTGGTGCAATTAGAAGAAGTAATTATTTCAGAATAATTAAAGGTAGAGAACAAAGCAGAAAATAGAGTGATGTTTGTAGAAGACAAATTGTTAGTTACAAACTTCATTTGTAACAAGGTTCTTAATTGTTATTGTATTTATCTGAGTGGGTGCTTAGAGAAGGGGTTGGTGCTCTTTGAGTTGGTGCTTAGAATCAATAGGGGTTGGTGCTCTTTGAGTTGGTGATGAGAATTATCAGGGGTTGGTGCTCCTTGAGTTGGTTCTCAGAATTATCAGGGGTTGGTGCTCCTTGGGTTGGTGCCCTAAACGTTATAATCAAACTTTATTGTGAGGCTAGATTGGAGCAGTAGACTCCAACAACTATTCTCACTGATGTTTTCTCCACATTGGGAGTTCCTTGTATATCTTGTGTCTTGTGGCTTTATTGTGTGTGTTTCTATTTTATCTACATTTTTAGTATTTGCACACTTTTTGGTTTAATTTTTTTTTGAATATCACTGATTCCCCCCCTTCTCAGTGATCTCTTGTGTTCTTCAGGCAAAACGCCTATATAGTGGCACACACACACACACCATTTTTTGTGTTGCAGGTTCAATTACAGTTCTTTTCAGATTTTGACAAAAGAAAACACCTTGCGATACTATCATGACACAAGTTTTCATTTTCATCAAGAAAAATCACTAACTCGTTTGGGTGCATTTTTTGACGAACTATGGGATTTTTTTTTGTTTTGTCAGATATTATGAGGTTAATTGTGTCAATTTGTTATTTTAAAAAAAAACTTTCACGACATTCGTCAAAATTCCAATGGTTATAAATTTTGTTGGAGTTACGACGGGCAGTCGTCGGAATTTCGACGAAAAACATAAAAGTAAAAAAGTAAAAAAAAGACCCTTAAGGTTGGTCAAGTAAAAAATATAAAAAATCACACGGATAGTGTTTTCCATACTTGTGACAACATTTTGCTAGGTTTGTGAAGGTTATAGACTGAATTTTTATAGTCCTATTTTGTTGCTTGTGAAGAAAAAAAATGTTAGATAATATTAGTCAAGAACAAAATAAGGAGAAATTGCTAGATTGTGGTGTAGGTTGAAAAGAAAAGGTGATGGGAAATGTTATTGTCCCTACAAAAATTGCAAGGGCCTAAAGATAAGAAGAATTTTGATCATAACAACTGAGAAACATTGTAGGCAACATGATCACATTGAAGGGGGGCATGATTATCATCCATTGGTAAGTTGTTCATTATATGTGTTTATATTGATTGCATTTGTAAATGTTTATATCGTTTTAACAATTTATATACATAAAAAATCACTTGATAATGAGATCATGATCATGGTTTATTTATGTTGATCATTATTATATAGGTGGGGCACCCTATGGCACATGATATGGACTATCGAGACCTGAAGAATGTGGTTTTCCAAGTGGAGGAACATGGAGGTGTGAATATCAAAGATGAAGATAATGTTCCTATGAAAGAAGATGATCATGCACCAGAAAACACAGTTGAAGATGATGGTACAAATACTTTAATCCATGACACATTTAGTACTGGTGTTGTTGATCATGATGATCTAGATGACTTTGATGTTGTTCATGATTTACCTGTACTTCAGAAGGCATACGAGCCCCTTTATGAACGCTCCCAAACAACTCTTCTCTCTTTTGTATTTTTGTTGGTGAGATTGAAGGTTATGAATGGTTTATCCAACATAACAATCTCACGTATGTTAAGGTATGTCATATATGTCATCTTTTTTTATCTATTTTTGTTGTTATTTTATCACTAGTAAATAAAGGGTGAAATATGTACCATTAATATTATTTATATTAACAAATTATTTTTTTCATTGTAGATTGATAGGTGAATTTTTCTTACCACCATCAAATATTCTACCTCGCTCATACCAAGAATTATCTGCCATTATGAAAGATATTGGAATGGAGTATCAAGCAATAGATGCATGTCCCAATGATAATATTATATATCATAAACAACATGAATTTGCAACAGAATTCCCTGAATGTCATAATAGTAGATATTGAATAGATCAAAGAACAAAAAGGGTGCCTCACAAGGTTCTTCATTATATTCCCATTATTCCACATATGCAATGATTATTTAGTTGCTGAAGATTAGCACAATTTATGGATTACCATGCACAAAACATAAGTGGTGATGACATTCTTCAAATTCCTACAGATGGTTCTGCATTTAGGGACAGAGGAAAAATGGCCACACTTTAGAGAAGAACCTTGTAATCTCAGGCTTTCATTGGTAGCGGACAGTGTCAATCCATTTGGAGAGCTGAGATCTATTTACTCAGTGTGGCTTGTTTTTGTTATCAACAATAACATTCCTCCATGGATGTCAATAAAGAGGGAGCACATAATGTTGGCAATGATTGTTCTAGGTATTTTTTTCATTTAATAGTCAGGTACATTAAATTATATATACTACAGTAAATTACATAATATTTATGTTCAGTCAACTAGGTAAGTACCAAGTTAAAGATATGAATATATATATCAAGCCTCTTATCAACGAGTTACTAGAGTTATGGAATGGTGTCACTATGTATGACATCTCTAGACCAATAGGACAAAGCCAAATTCAATTCCATGCAATGCTTGTATGGACAATTCATGATGCCCCGAGGCTAACACATTTTTGTGGTATGTTATAAAGTTCAACTTGTGCACTTTAATAATATTTAATTTTTTAAAGTATAAATCATGCATTTTTTTAAATGATCTATTCAATATATATATATATATATATATATATATATAATTATAAAAATTAACATATTCAATCCAATTATAAATGATCTTGCAGGTCTTCAAACAAAGGGAAAATTTGTATGTCCAGTTTGTGGTCCAAAGATGAAATCCCGTCATTAAACAAGTTTAGGAAACCAGGTGTTTGATGAATATAGGCACTTCCTCCACAAGAATCTTAAGTATCGAACTACTGAAAAACCATATTTTTAATGGGAAAGAAGAGACTACATCAAAACCACGAAGAATGACACCTCGCCTATGGAAGTTGGAATATAATAGAATTAATCGTCAAGGAAATGTCATTCAATCAAATTGTTTATCTATCATATATGATATGTTTGGAATTTATATTTACATATTGTGTTTTATTTTCTCATGTTGTAATTGATGATGATTGTCATTGTTAACTTTTTAAACTTATATGCTTCATGAAGGTCGTCAAGGCATTAATGACCAGCTTCCGAAGGGACTAAAAAGTTATCCCAGACAATTTAGTAGGTTGCCCTACTACGAGCAGCTACAAATTGTTCATTTGTTTGATACTATGCATATAGAAAATAATATAATAGAGACGCTATGGAAAATATTGGATGGAAGGTGTGACAAAGAAAAAATTGTCAAAATTTGTAGTGACTTTCAAGAATCCAATCATGCAATGAAAAATGTCATTTCCCATAGGATTTGTTGTGAACATAAAAAATATCATAAACAAAGAAAGGTAAATTTTGGCCAGGGATGAAAACGGATGATTGGCATACCTTCTTTAAGGTAATTCATGTTCTTCTATATTTACTATATATTTGTATATTGCATGTACGTACTTTTTTATTGTATTATGTTTACTAGTTTTGGAAAAGCAATGAAAATATCATTTTACAATTGTTGCAGTACGTTCTACCTATATCTCTCCCAAACCACTTCAACAAAAATGTGAAGCAAGTTATATATGATCGTGGAAAATACATGAGGTAAGTAGTGATATTTGTTCAATATGTTGTATAGATATTATACTTGCCATTTGTTTTACTTGTGTGAAATTTTGCCAAGATCAAGGGCACAATGAAAAGAACAAAAGAGAGACAATAGTATGACAAGAACAAACTGTATTCTCATCAATATGCAAATGATCAACTAGATTAACGAATAAAATAAATATAGGCCTACATATATAGGCAATGTCAAATGGATATGTGAGCACACAATAATGACATGTGGCTCAATGAGAAACAAGGGTAGGTAAGAAAAAGTAGGGGTGGGTAGAAGAAATAATATAATATTTCACAAGAGGTGGATGACCCACCAAATGTGGAATGTAACAACAATATAAGACCACAAAAGGTGGAATTTATCCTACAAGCTACATCCCTATGTGCACACTTCCCTAAGTGTCTCATATCCAAACTATAATGAGATGCATTATCCTAAGTTAACTTAAGTAAAGTGTAATTATATCCTATATGAATAAATAATTACACCAACACCCCCCCTTAAGTACAACTTGGGGGAATGAAGACTCAAGTCAACAATGCAAGATGGGTCTTGGCTACTAGGCCATTATAGGTACCCATGTACAATATGAAAATGAAAGAAAACCTATGCAATGCAATCTCTCACAAACAGAGAAAGGGAGAAAACCCAGTGGGAAAAAAATTACCCCCAAAAGAGAGATAAATGTACAAAAGACTCTCAAAGAAGAAGGACAAAACCTCAAAGAGGAAAAAGTACCCTCCATAAGAGAGGAAGAAGAAGTCAGCTAACCCCCCTAATGAAACATCCTGCACCCCTAAGAGAGATCACAACTGATGGAACTTACTCTCAGTTAAGGGTTTGGTGAATATGTCTGCAACCTACTCTGTTGTAGGACAATACTGCAAATCAGTGACCTTCTCCTAAATTAGCTCTCAGATGTAGTGCATATGAATCTCGATGTATTTGGTCCGCTTATGTTGAACTAGGTTGTTCAAGATTTCAATAGCACTCTGATTGTCACAATGCAGAACTGTCAGCTGTGGAATGGAGAACCCAAACTCTGTGAGAATATGTTGAAGCCAAATAGTCTCAGTCGCTGCATTAACAACCCCTTGATACTTAGCCTCAGTCAAAGAGAGAGAAATAGTATGTTGCTTCTTGATCTGCCAACAAATGGGGCTCGAGCCAAGGGGCAAGTTGTAACTAGAAGTAGACTTACGATCATCAAGATCCCCATCCCAGTTAGAGTCTATGTAACCAACCAAGCGAAGTCTTGTGCCTATTGCATAGTGAATCCCATTATGATGTGTACCCTCGATGTAATGTAGAATGCATTTGGCCTCTTTCCAATGAAGTTCATGTGGTTCCTGCATGAAGTGGGAAACCATGCCAACCGCAAATGAAATGTCAGGGCATGTGTGATTCAAGTAGATGAGACTACCCACAAGCTAATGATTCAATGTGGAATCAACTGGTGGAGAAGATCACTTAGCCTAAATCTTGACTCCTGAAAGAAAGGGAGTCGATGCAGGCTTACAATCAGCCATATGAAAGCATGCAAATAGATCAAGAGCATACTTGGACTGTGAAAGTGTAATCCCGGAAGGTGACTGCAAAATCTCTATCCCAAGAAAGTAGTGCAAAAGACCCAAGTCAGTCATAGTAAATATATCATGCAAAGCATATTTGACATCACTAATGATGGATGCGGTGCCCATTGTAATGATCAAATCATCAACATAGAGCATAAGTATCAAGTGTGAGTCATCCCATCACAAAATGTAGACATTTGGAAAGGAATGACACCTGTTGAACCCTGTTGAGAGAAGAAAGGAATCCATCTTGGCATACCAAGCCCTGGGGCCTACTTAAGGCCATAGAGAGATTTCCTCAGTCTGCAAACCAAGGAAGAATCCTAGATGAAACCCTGTGGATGCTCCATATATATCTCCTCATCAAGATCCCCATGAAGAAAAGAACTCTTCATATCCATCTGATGTACAAACCAGCCATGAGTTGAAACAATAGCAAGTGTCAAGCGAATGGAGTTCATCTTGGCTATGGGTGCAAAGGTCTCAGTATAGTCAACACTTGGAACCTGAGAGAAACCTTTCGCAACAAATCAAGCTTTATACTTATCCACACTACCATCCACTGCAAACTTGGTCCAATAGATCCACTTACATCGAACCATATTTCATCCTTTAGGGAGAGGGACTAACTCCCATGTGTTGTTCCTCATCAAGGAACTATACTCTTCCTCCATAGCTTGGTCCCACTCAAGAACCCCTAATGCTTCCTGAAATGTCTGTGGATCAAAAGTGGTAGCAATGTATGCATGTATAAGGTCCTGATGTTGTGATTGAATCCTCCATGTATCTAAAGGATCCCCAACAAGAGAACCCATTGACTCAAGTTTCTGTCGAGCCCAATGAGGTCTAGGTTGAGGTGGAGGTGGAGAATAAGGCTCCTCAACTACAAGTGGACCCTACAGAGGTGTAACCCTGTGAGTCAGAGTTGAAGGAGTCTCACCATTTGAATCACACTCATCACTATCCACAATGAAGGAAGGTAGAGGAGGAAGAGAGGCTAAGCTAGGAGAGCTTCCCTCAAAATGAACACTCCTCTCAATAAACACCTCATGTGTCTCAGGATCCATCAATCGATATGCCTTAACACCCTCAGGATATCCAACAAAAATACAAGGCCTACTGTAAGGTTCCAATGCCATGTGTTTTTTGTGGAGGAATGCGAGCCAATGCTGGACACCCAAAGACTCTGAAATGTCTCACAATCAGTTTCCTACCAGCCCAAGCCTCAAAAGGAGTAATACATGTCAAAGCTTTGGGAGGAACCTGATTTTGGATCTATGTGGCACAATTGATAGCCTTTGCCCTAATAGTTCTAATACTTAATGTTAAGTACATATGCCAAGCTAACAAGATGAGAAGTGGGGGTGAATCATACAAACTAAAACTTCCATAAAAAATAATAGATTCAACCTCGTTAACATATACTTCAGCAATATAACCAAAAATGCTAAACATGCAAACTCATAAGCATATAAACATCATAACGCTCATAACACCAGATTTAATGTGGAAACCCAAATAGGGAAAAACCACTGTGGGATTTCGGACCCACTAAGAAATATACTCTTCTAGATTATGCTCGGTTAAAAGCAAATCCTATTAAATATTACAAACACATTGCTAGATGTGACCCAGTTAAGGGATTTCCCTTAGATCTGTTAGGATCTTCACCTTGTTGAAGTGACCTTGTTAAAGTATTTCAAACACTCAATCAGAATGTCACCTTGCTAGAGGCTTTTACAAATAAGACTGTTAAGTCCACTCGGTTAAGAGATTTTCTATCACTTTACAAAATAACAGTAATAAAATCTATCTGCAACTTCACATCTAAAAATACTAAAGCAGATTCTTATTTGCTCAATACAATCTAGTCATAGGACTTATCTTGTCCATCTGCTGGGCTCTATACTCTGTTATTCAAACAGTTCTTCAAGCTTCTGTGCTTGGTAATCACTATGTAGCATCCCTGTGCATACACTTGCCCACATGCATTCTTTATCAACAATTCCTTATTTATAAACAATTTGTCAACCGGTTAATCTCCTTGATAACATTTCCCATGATCAATCATAGCCATCAGATCTTCAAACTTGACCAGGTTCAATGTATCCTTCAATTTGAAAATGTTTTACCTTGCCTTGGAACTTGCATACATTTCTTGGAGCTTGTGCTAGGGTATTGCGGTTCAATCTGCACTGTAGATCTTCTTGCCAATTTTCCTTTGACATAGATTCTTTAACAAACTTCATTCACGGCATACCAATCATTTAATCAATTCCAGCTCATCAACTTCCTTCATTAAATAATGCTTTTATTTGTTTAATGCATTTTGTTATTACTCAGTTGCAACTTGATAAATACTAAACTTCACTCAGTAGACATTCTGCCTTCATTAACCGATAGCGATAACCTTAGGGTTTATCGACTAGGTTCCTTAGGGTTTACCGACTAGGTTCCTTGCTCGATAACATAGTATAGTATTAACCTTACAATCCTTAAAGTTTCTTCCCAGAATATGAACGCTTTGGTGGGTCATTTGGAAAGGAAAAATCAGGATAAGGACCTAGTAATTATAGAAGATGCTCCAACCTCTAGCCCCACCCACCAGAACCCTAGATGTAGAACTAGGTAGACCACTATTGGGAAGGACATCAAGATGAAAGAGAGTTAGCTGGGACAGGAAAACAATGACCTGAGGGAAGTGGCCAAGGTGATGATGCTCTTGGTACAGAATGCTGAGGAAATTATGAAGAGTTTTTAATTAACTTGTAATGCTGGGCTTGGGGCCAATTTCTTGTTGGCCTCTTGTTGTCCCTTTCTTTGCTACTGGTTTTTTTGCTTGTCTTTTGTAGCTGTCTTGTTTTGTTTCCTTCTTGGATATCTTTCGAATGTAATCGGGTTTTGGGTCCCTTAAAACCTATTTTTACTTAATCAAAAACATATGTAGGATATCAAAAACAATCTAAACATCATGATCTCATCATTGTCTAACTCAGTAATAGTTGCCCATTGAATAACTTATTCCTCCCCTTATTCATCACATTCTTTCTGTGTCTTTTACCATCTTTATACTCACCAAATCATACTTCTTAAGATATGGCAACATCATACTGAATTAGAAAATCAATTTCTTGACATCAATGACAAAATAATAATATTAAGACAGTAAACATCCTTAATCAGTTATATCCATAATCATCAACAACCTTCTCAATATCCTAATAGAAATGCCAACAATCTCCCTTTGTCTGTCATAATGCCAACAATCTCCCCCTTTGGTATTGATGGCAAAACCAATTGATTTGACCTAATTGATTCATATTCAGATTACTGAAATGCTCTCCCCCTGTCATTAGTCTTCTCCCCCATACACTAGTCTTCTCCCCTTTTCTCCAGTCTTCTCCCCCTTTGACAACAATGCCAAAAAGTAAAGAACTAAAACATAATTTCTTCCTATATGAAGTGATTTCCTGCTGTTATGTGTCAACTTAGTCTCGGTCAGAGCATTTTGTCTTCAATTCTTGTTCCCTTTATATGTTTCCTGTACACCTTTAGAAAACATCATAAAGTGTGTAAATCAGCATCAACTACTAAAAGATACTCTTTAGAGTCATTGAATTGGTACTTTCACCAAACTTAGTCAGTGAATGGAAGATAGGGGTAGGACCCCTAACTTACTTCTAAGATACTCAAAAGTGTCCCTAGGCAGTGGCTTGGTAAAGATATATGCTATTTGTTCCTTTGTGCTAACATACTCCAACACCACTTTCTTCTCTTAAGATTCTTCTCTAAGATAATGATATTTGATGGAGATGTGCTTTGTCTTAGAGTGCATAAAAGGATTCTTTGAAATGTTAATGGCACTAGTATTGTCACTGAATATAGTTACTGGCTCGGTAACTTTCTCATTTATACCTTCCAACAGTTGTTTGATCCATGCTATGTTGCTACAATTCAATACTGCAGCAACATATTCAGCTTTTGATGTTGACTGTGAAACACATCCTTGTTTCTTGCTAAGCCAACTCACTAGTCTTTCTCCTAAAAAGAAAGCTCCTCCACTAGTGCTTTTCCTGTCATCAATGTTGTCTGCCCAATTAGCATCAGTATAAACTTTTAAATCAAAGTCATTTCCTTTCTGATATACTAAGCCATAATCTTTAGTGCCTTTCAAGTATCTGAAAATTCTCTTGATTGATGTCATGTGTGTTTCCTTGGGATCTGCAAAGAATATTGCAACTATACCTACTACATGTGCTATATCTGGCCTACTATGAACAACATATTGTAGCTTTCCAATCATGGATCGGTAAAGTGTCTCATCAACAGATGCAGATTCATCATTCTTTGATAGTTTATAGTTGGGAGTCATAGGAGTATTGATGAATACTAAGAGTGGGGGGTGAATTAGTATGCCTAAAATCTTTGCACTAAAACAATTACACAGTCTAAAAATAAACCAGTAAAGCAGTCTGACAATCAAACCGGTTACCACACATACAAACCAAAATGCGAATAAAACATTCACCCACAAAAGCAAAACAACCATAACACAAGATATTTGACGTGGAAACCCAACTGGGAAAAACCACGGTGAGATGGAACTCACAAGGCACTATCTGCATAATAGAAACTAGACCGGTTAAGGTCAGACCAGTTAAGGTCTTACAATGTTCTTCACCAAAATAGATCCTATTAAGAATCTCAATCTCTGTTAGGAGATAAGTCTGATTAAAGACTACCTTGTTAGAGGATTTTAGATTCACATGTGTGAACCACCTTGTTAGAGGATTTTACAAAGGCTTTGAGGCCTACAGACTTGTCAAAGATGTGAGTAATCAACAAGTGTTTGATCTATCTAATAGCACAAACTGCTTGGTTAGATTTAGTATTGCTCACAGCTAATGTATTCCAGCATTACTTTAGTCTTCTCTATCTCTCTCAGTTACAACTCAATCTTCTCAGATAAGATCACTCTTCCAACAACTCAACATCCACCTTAAACCCTAGCTCAACATTAACCCTTTTCGCAACTTCTTCAACAACTCAAAAAAAAATTAGACATGATGTCCTTTTAAAGGAATCTGATTTCATGTCGGTCCAATAGGATTACATTACAATTTCCTAGGTTCAGTGAATCTAGACATACTCAATAACACGACACAAGAATCACCGTCAATGTGTCAGCACCGTCAAACAATCAGTGGATTGGTAACTCATCACAAAATGCCGGTTGGTAGCTCATCACAAAGTATTACCAGTTTATACAAAATGCCGGTTGCCGGTTTGACAAAAATGAAGACTGGTAAGAATGTGTTGTGCCGCTCTACTTCTTCGTACTAATTGTGATTTGCGAACTACTTGGGGTCAACATGCCGCTTCAAACTGGGAAACACATTCTGCAAAATCACTACTAGTCTAAAGACTAGAATACAACATACCGGTTGGAACAAATACCGGTTGAGCATGAGCTCATACATATAAAGGGGATCTCAATACAAGTGTGTGTCCATCAATGACAATCACAACATAAACATCAAAAATTCCAACAATCTCCCCCTTTGGCATTGATGGCAACACTTAGGAAAATAAAATTTTGACATCTAAGTGTTTTACAACAAGAAATTGCTATTAAAAAAATTGCTCCCCCTAAGCATATATACTATCCCATAATCAACAAAGTGTATAGCAATTTTGCATTCAGAGCATAATCATCAAAGCATATAGCATATATCACAGCATATATCAAAATTTGAAAACAGATACTTCTCCCTCTGATATACTTCTCCCCCTGATACATCAAAATTTCAAAATTTTAAAACCATATACTTCTCCCCCTTTGCCAACAATGACAAAGTACCACTGAAAAAAAAAACTGTTTCCATGTATATATAAAAAAGTTTATGACAATAATGAATAATACTTGTCAAAAACCGCTTTGTAGTCCTGCAAAAATTGTTTCATGGAAAAAGACCAAGACTCAAGTAGGGAGGTCGCCACTTCCTTCTCTGTCTGCATTTGTGATACCTGTTCCTCCATGGCATCTATTGTGCTCAGTTCTTGGGTGACTGTTAGAGCATCCAGGTTCAGATAGCATTTTTGGAGAATTTGCAATTGTGGAAGTAATACCAATTGAAGCTCCTGCAAATCCCTAGACCTTGTGCTGATCTCTTGCTCTATCTTGGCTGACTGGATCTGGAACCGGTGAACGATTTGCCCATATGCTACAAAGGAGTCGTAAGGAGTCTTGAATGTGCTTAAGTAGGACTATAAGTCCATTTGAAGTTGTTGCTTCTTGGCTAGCACATCATCATAGAATAGATGAGGTTGACAGATTTTGCTGAGTAGCAAGTTTCCCTCATCCAAAGCACTCCTTATGTCCTTTTGATCCTTTAACAGTTCAGTCCTAAGCTCATTTAATTTTGTCATGAGAGAAACATTAAGAGCCTTTTGGTGCTCTTTCTTTACATTGGCCTCTACTGCTTCTTCTAGACCCTACACCTGATCATCCACTAAAGTACACAAAAGTTTGAGTTGTGCTAGTGATGAATCAATGTCAGGAAGATTAGTACCGGGGATTAAACTGGTAAGTGTGTCTATAGCTGCCTGAATGATGTCCTATTTCTTTTTCCTATGAATGATCTCAAGGCGCTCTTGAGAAACCTTGATGCTCTGCATAAGTTCTGACTCACTTGCAAATTGGAGTTCAATAGGACTAGAAAGATCAATCGGTGAGGGTTGACTTCTGGTTGCCTTTGGAGTCTCCACCTAAGAGCTTTTGGCCGCTTCTTGTTCCTTGGCTTCTTTAGCTTTCTTCTTTTCCACTTCTCTTCTCTTCTCTTCTTCCTTATCTTCCTCTACCTTTTTCTTCTCCTCTGCTCTTCCTTTTCTTCTTCTTCCCTCTTCTTCTTCTCTGCGTCTTCCTTTTTCTTCTTCTCTTCTTTCTTCTTCTTTTCTTCCTCTTCCTTCTTTCTCTTTTATTCTTCTTCCTTCTTCTTCTTTTCTTCCTTGTCCTCTTCTTCTTTCTTCTTCCTTTCTTCTTCTTGCTTCTTCTTCTCTTCATCTTTTCTTTTCTCCTCTTCCTCTTTTTCCTATTTCTCATCTTCATCCTCCTTTTTCTCTTCCTGTTCTTTTGTCGCTTGTTGTGTCTCCATAGCTTGTTCACCACCCTGATCGGCTTGTTGCCCCTATTCAATTCCCTCAAAAGGTATGTCCTAAGTGACATCTTCTATATCTAGGGCATCGACATCTATGGTGTCGATTGGTTCCTCTACTAGGTTTCCTTCCTCATCAAAAACCTCATCCGGTTTGGAAATAACCAGTTCCTTTTCCGCTTGGAGGTTGGCCATTTGAGCTTTGTGAGAGTTGATAGCATGGGCCATGTGTTGATGTGTATCCTTTTCTACATCATCAACTCTCCCTTCCAACAACCAGAGTCTTCTTCTCCTTGTGAAGAAGAGACCTTTATTTTGATCCAATACATCAAATAATTCTAAATTTGAGAGTTCGGGGAAGTACTGTGCAAAAAAATCCTCCCTAATCTCTTGTTCCTTTTCAATGGTAATGCGCCATTTGTTATCCAATGCTTTAAATAATGAATCCGGTGTCTGAGATTTAATCTCTGATGGTGACCGGTCATTTTTGCATAAATAAAGAATGATTTCCTGCAGTACTTCATCTTTTTCTTCACTATTGAAATCATCATAAAAATCAGTTAAATCATGAAGTAACTTTCTCCTAATATGCTTTACTATTCTTTGACAATGTGTCAAAGGTTTGTAAGAGGAGATATCTATATTTACCAGTGCGGATGTTGTCGGTTCATTCTTCTTCACCTTCTTGGTCTGTCTAGACTTCTTTGGTTGTTCATCAGACTCAGTTTCTTCAAAGTCTGGTTCATTTGCCTTAGTCTTCCTCTTTCTTTTGAAGACTTTTGTCGGTGTTACCTCCGGTTTCTTCTTTGCCGGTGACCACTTGGTCACTCTTGGAGTCGCAGTGGTAGCCGGTGTCGAAGCTGTAGGCACTGCCTTAGCTTTCTTAGCTGCCAGTTCTTTTCCCTTCTTCACTGATGGTTCTTCAACCGATGTGATCCTCTCCAAGTAGGTTCTAGTTCGCTTAGCATTTGGATCAAGAGGCGAGGAAATAAGGGTTGAAGCATACCCTTCCAGCATGTCAAACATGACCTCATAGCCCATAGGCTCCACTTCCTCCATTCTAGGCTCAACAACCTCCATTAGACATTTGTCCACCTGAATAGTGAAACAGATGTCATCTTCATACTTCTTTACTATGTCAACTGAGATTCGTACCCTCTAACTCATCTTTCTTCTGAACTCATCAAAGTTTTTGTTCAGTACCTTAGGGTAGCTAGTTCTAATGGCTTGCACACTTTCCTTTATTTGCTTGGTTACCGGTTGGTCAGGGGACCACTGGACATCTCCTACACCCGGAAAGTAGCCTTGGAAATAGAAAAACAACCCTACCAGTAGTTGTCCAAACTTAAATTTTAGTGAATTGTCCTTTTTGATTGCCTTAAGGTTTGACAAGAGTTGCCTCTACATGCCGATGCATAAGTCAAATGATTTATCCTCTATAATCATCCAGTAAGCGGTATTTACCGCTGCAGCAGATACAAAATTAATCCTGCTAGCTAAGAATGTTTTGTAGCCTATCACCATGCAGCCGTATTTTACCAGTTCATCCTTGATAGGATTAACTATCATACCTCATGAATCACATGTCGAACCGGTGAGCTTGGTCATTTCTGTTTTTCTTACCATTCTCAGGGCTGGCACTTCCCTTGTGTTGCAGAAACCAGTGACTACATGAATTGCCTTAGGCATGATATCATGCATTCTCTCTAGGTACATCTTGTCACCATGGACTCTGCTCAAGATGATCCTGATGTGATCCTCTGTGAAGTCTTCCAGAAAATACATCGCATTATGGAGTTTCTTCTTCTTTAAGATACTGAACTTCAGTTTGATCCATTTGTCCTTTCTGCAAAATAGACCTAATTGAGTATGAATGGCTAAGGACCCTAGGTCTTCTATCTTGCAATCAATATAGTATGAAATTCCTTCTTCCACTATGACTCCAGCTAGAACTTGTGACAAAGCATTATATTTGCCCTTCCTTTGAATAAAACTTTCTGACTCAATAGATGTGCTTGAACTAGTATGAGATGCGGAAGCCATTGAAGAATATTTCAAGAACACAAAAAATACCTTTCTAACGTGAAATTAGGGCTTCCTGATTCTGCTTTACTTCACTCTCCGTCGAATGCCAAATCACCGCTTTGAGTTCTCCACTACCACTTGCAAACTATATTTGAATCTCTTTCAAAGCTCTCCAATTTCTTGAAATCTAAGCTCAAATCGCCTTTTCTTTTCTCTGCACTTGAAAACTTTTCTTCACTCGAAAATAGATAGTGAGAAATCATTTGAAAAAATGCATTTATACATGTCTCACACCTACCATCATTAATGCTCCTATATTAGGGCGTAAACCCTAATTTGCCTTTTTACCATTTCCGATCTTCTGCCAAGCGATAGGTGTAGCATACCAGTTAAGGTCTTTTATCGGTGTTAACCGAGGGTTCGAAAGCATTTTTCCATTTGCTCCCCCTAAGCCTTTGCGGCTTAGTTTGTTGGTTCTGATATTTCCACACTAGGTGCAGAAACTGGTTCCTCCTCCAATAATATTGGTTTCTTCTTCCATGTTTTCTTCATGTCTCCTTGAACTTTTTCAACATCTATTTCTCCTTCTTGAGTGACCGGTATATCATCAGATATACTTTTTCTACTTCTGTAGAATCTTGCAATGTGACCCGGTCTGTTGCAGTGATAGAAAACAAGTCTAGGTGCTCTCCAAGGTCCATTGTACATGTTTCCATTCTTCCTTCTGCATGTTGCAGCAGTGTGACCATGACCATGACAGATCATACAACTTTCTCTCCATCTGTTTGCCACTTGATGACCACCACTTCTTGACTGATGATTGAAGACATTAAACCGGTTGTGGTTCCAGTTCATAAAAGATTCAGGACTAGTTCCTTGGGTCCTCTGAGGATATCTTCCAGTGTTATCCATTACAGACCTGCATTCAAATGCTCTATGCCCAAACTTGTTGCATGCATAACAATTACCATTGAACTTATTGGATCTAGGTGCATTGTTGATAAAATAAGGAAAATTATTGTAGGCTTTGCTCCTACATACACTGGCAGTATGTCCTTCTTTAAGACAATTAAAGCAAACAGGTTTGTATTTTTGCTTATCTTTTCCTTTGAGTGTCAGTTTCTTCTTTGATGCTTTAGCATTTGTTCTTAAGGATTCTCCTTCCTCATGTCCTAAAAAACCAAGACCATTGGTATTCTTTTCCGGTCTAGATGACTCAAGCTTTTTCTCTAGCCTGACTGTACTTTTGCCAAACTTAGCAAGTATTTCCTTTGACTCAAAGAGTTCTTTGGAGATAGCAGTGTTTGTCTCCATAAGACTTGCATTTTCAATGATGGCAATATTCAGTTCTCCTTGCATGTCTTCTTTTTCCATTCTACTCTCATGAAGGCGAGCAGTTAGTGCACTAATCTCATGTTTCAACTTGGAGATCTCATGATCTCTGTCTTTTACCAGATCTTCATCTTTTCTCCAGTTCTCAAGCTCTTGGCTAAACCGAATAGTTTGTCCTTCCAACTCCTTTCTCAAATTAGAGTTTGAATCATTCAGCTTATTCACTTCAGCAATCTAGCTTCCATGTTAGCTTCATCTTCAGAACTACTTTCAGATAGTTCCATCAGCCTCTTTGCATGTTCTCTTCTTTTTGCTTGAGATGTCTTGTATTTGACCATAAGATCATCATAGGCTTGCTCAGACTTAGTGAGTCATTGAGTAAGTTCCCTCAAGGTGTATTCCCCCATATCTCTTTCCAAGTGGTTAAACTTATAGAAAGGTTGGCTCTGATACCAATTGATGAATACTAAGAGGGGGGTGAAATAGTATGCCAAAAATATTTGCACTAAAACACTTACACAGTCTAAAGATAAACCGGTAAAGCAATCTGACAATCAAACTAGTTACCACACATACCAACCAAAATGTGAATAAAACATTCACTCACAAAAGCAATACAACCATAACACAAGATATTTGATGTGGAAACCCAACTGGGAAAAACCACGGTGAGATGGAACTCACAAGTCACTATCTGCAGAATAGAAACCAGACCAATTAAGGTCTTACAATGTTCTTCACTAGAACAAATCCTATTAGGAATCTCAATCTCTATTAGGAGATAAGTCCGATTAAAGACTACCTTGTTAGAGGATTTTAGATTCACATGTGTGAACCACCTTGTTAGAGGATTTTACAAAGGCTTTGAGGCCTACAGACTTGTCAAAGATGTGAGTAATCAACAAGTGTTTGATCTATCTAATAGCACAAACTACTTGGTTAGATCCAGTATTGCTCACAGCTAATGCATTCCAACATTACTTCAGTCTTCTCTATCTCTCTCAGTTACAACTCGATCTTCTCAGATAAGATCACTCTTCCAATAACTCAACATCCACCTTAAACCCTAGCTCAACATTAACCCTTTTCGTAACTTCTTCAACAAAAAAAAAACTTAGACATGATGTCCTTTTAAAGGAATCTGATTTCATGTCAATCCAATAGGATTACATTACAATTTCCTAGGTTCAGTGAATCTAGACATACTCAGTAACATGACACAAGAATCACCGTCAATGTGTCTGCACCATCAAACAATCAGTGGATCGGTAACTCATCACAAAATGCCGATTGGTAACTCATCATAGAGTATTACCGGTTTATACAAAATGCCGGTTGCTGGTTTGACAAAAATAAAGACTAGTAAGAATGTGTTGTGTCACTTTGCTTCCTCCTACCACTTGTGATCTGCGAACCACTTGGGGTCGACATGCTGCTTCAGATCGGGAAACACATTCTGCAAAATCACTACTAGTCTAAAGACTAGAATACAACATACTGGTTGGAACAAATACCAGTTGAGCATGAGCTCATACATATAAAGGGGATCTCAATACAAGTGTGTGTCCATCAATGACAATCACAACATAAACATCAAAAATGCCAACAAGTACTTACTGGTTTTGAATCCTCCATTCCAAATTTCTTCAAGATTTCCTTTATGTACTTGGATTGAGTAATGAAAATCTCATTTTTCATTTGTAGTATCTATAAACCTATAAAATACTTTATCTCACTGATTAAGGACATCTCAAATTCTTTGCTCATTTCATTTCAAAAGTTCTTGCCTAAAGAGTCATTTCCACAAAAGATAATATCATCAACAAATATGGCTGAGATCAGTATTCCATTTTCATCATTCTTTATGTACATATTGTTGTTTTCACTTGTTCTTATAAAACCAATCTTGATAAAATAAGAGTGCAATCTTTCATACCATGCTCTAGGTGTTTGTTTCAAACCATATAAAGCTTTGTTCAATTTACATACCTAATCTTTATTCTTGTCTTCAACAAATCCTTCAGGTTGTTCAATAAAAACTTCTTCTAATATACCATTCAGAAATGCAGATTTGACATCCATTTGATATACCTTGAAATTCTTGTAAGCAGCATATGCCAACAATGTTCTTACTCCTTCAAGTCTAGCCACAGGTGCAAAAGTCTCACCATAATCAATTCCTTCTTCTTGGGCATAACCTTTGCAAACTAATCTTGCTTTATTTCAAATGACCTAACCTTTTTCATTCAGCTTGTTTCTGAAAATCCACTTTGTACTGATTATATTTTTTTCCTTCGATATTGGGACCAGTGTCCATGTGTCATTCTTCTTGATTTGATCAATCTCTTCTGTCATAGCATTTATCCAATCTTCACTATTAAATGTCTCTTTCACTATCCTCGGTTCAAATTTAGATATCAGACATGTGTTTTGTCTCAGTTTGTTCCTTGTCATCACTAGATCATCCTTATCTCCTATAATCTGACTTGATGCATGATGTCTTCTGACATACTTGGCTAATATAGGCTTGATAGGCTCTGTATGATCTTCTTCATCACTCAGTAACTGGATATTCTCTTCATTTTCTTCAACAGTTCTCTCGGTAAGACTTGTCGGTTGAACATAGACAAATTCATCATAATCTTCTGGTTCCTTGGAATTTCCTTCATCATTTCTTTCTACAAATTCATCAATTTTCACATTTGCACTTTCTACTATTTTGTTAGATGATTTGATCAGACATTTAAATGTTTTTCTTCTAGAAGAATAACCAAAAAATGTTCCTTCTTCACTTTTCTGATCAAACTTGTCATTTCTATCATCTTTGTGTACATAGCATCTACTTCCAAAGATTTTAAAATAACTTAAATTAGGTTTCTTGTCATACCAAATCTCATATGGTGTCTTCAAAGTTCCTTTCTTTAATTGTACTCGGTTCAGGGTGTAAACTGTTGTGCTTATTTCTTCTCTCCAAAATGTTTGGGGCACTTTCTTTTCAATAATCAGGGTTCTGGCACAATCCACAATAGATATGTTTCTTCTCTCAGCAATTCCATTTTGTTGTGGAGTTCTTGGTGCAGAGACTTGTCTTTTTATAACATGATCATTGCAGAATAAGTTGAACACATCAGAGGTGAACCCTCCTCCTTTGTCTAATCTAAGATATTTCAATTATCTTCCTATTTCATTTTCAACTCTTGCCTTGTACCATTTAAACATTTGAAAAGCTTCTGATTTTTCTTTTAAAAACATAACAGACATCATCCTTGAATAATCATCCACAAATAATATGACATATTTATCACCATAATAACTTTGAACTTTCATAGGACCACAAAGATTAGTGTGCACAAGATCTAAAATTCCCTTAGAAGTGTAGGACTTACTTGTAAAGTTGGATCTTGTCATCTTACCCATCTGGCATCCTCGGCACATAGCATTCTCAGGTTTCTTAAGACTCAGTAGACCTCTTACTCGGTGCTTCTTGCTTATTTTGATCAGATTATCAAAATTTACATGACAAAACCTTTTAAGAGTCATCTATCTTTGCATATAGACACTTATTTCGAGTTGAGTCAAGATGAAATGTATTACCTTTTGTTTGAGTCCCGATAGCAGCTAACTTTCAATGCTTGTCATGAACTTTGACAATTCCTTTCTGATACTCTATTCGGTAACCTGTGTTGTTTACCTGTGCTACACTCAACAAATTATATTTCAATCCTTCAACCCAATAAATATCATTACATTTAGCATTGTCAAAAAGTGTTATGGATCCTTTACCTTTTACCAGACATGGTACATCATTACCAAATCTTACATAGCCTCCATCATAATCTTCTAGTATAACAAACTTGTGTTTATCACCTGTCATGTGATGTAAGCATCCACTATATATGATCCAAGAATCATTAGTATTTATATGAGATATTAGGGCTTTTTCTTCATACCTTTCTTCATCTGATTCATCTTTGATAGCCACATAAACTACTTCCTCTGTATCAGTTTCATCTGATTTATCATCATTGGATTCCTCATCGGCTATTAAGCATGACTTTCTATCTCTTCTTTTAAAGTCTTGGTATCCTCTGTAATGATTATTTTTTTGTCTGCCATCTCGGTAATCTCTCTTTTCAGTAGAATCTTTGTCAAGACAGTTAGAAGCCATATGTCCTATCTTATCACAATTGAAACATTTCAAAGGTGGTTTTCCTTTATACTTACCTTTGCCTCTCGGTAACCTATTGGCATTATAATAGACAAAGGGAGATTATTGGCATTATAACAGACAAAGGGAGATTGTTGGCATTATAACAGACAAAGGGAGATTATTGGCATTATAACAGACAAAGGGAGATTGTTGGCATTTCATTAAGGATATTGAGAAGGTTGTTGATGTTATGGATATAACTGAATAAGGATGTTTACTATCTTAATATTATTATTTTATCATTGATGTCAAGTAATTGATTTTCTAATTCAGTATGATGTTGCCATATCTTAAGAAGTATGATTTGATGAGTATAAAGATGTCGGTAAAAGACACAGAAAAAATATGATGAATAAGGGGATGAATAAGTTATTCAATGGGCAACTATTACTGAGTTAGACAATGATGAGATCATGATGTTTAGATTGTTTTGATATCCTACATATGTTGTTTATTGTAAGGTTAATACTATACTATGTTACCGAGCAAAGAACGTAGTCGGTAAACCCTAAGGAACCTAGTTGGTAAAACCCTAAGGTTATCGCTATCGGTTAAAGAAGATAGAATGTCTACCGAGTGAAGTTTAGTATTTATCAAGTTGTAACCGAGCTATAGCAGAATGCATTAAATGATTATAAGCATTATTTAATGAAGTAAGCTGATGAGCTGGAACTGATTAAATGATTGGTATGTCGTGATTGAAGTTTGTTAAAGAATCTATGGCAAAGAAAAATCGACAGGAAGATCTACAGCTTAGATTGAACCGCATTACCCTAGCACAAGTTCCAAGAGATGTATGCAAGTTCCAAGGTGGGGTAAAACATTTTCAAATCAAAGGATACATTGAACCTGGTCAAAGTTTGAAGATCTGATGGCTATGATTGATCATGGGAAATGTGATCAAGGAGATTAAGCGGTCAAGCAATTGTTTATAAATAAGGAATTGTTAATAAACAATGTATGTAGGCAAGTATATGCACAGGGATGCTACATAGTTATTACCGAGCACAGAAACTTGAAGAACTGTTTGAATAACAGAGTATAGAGCCCAGCAGAAGGACAAGATTAGTTCTATGTCTAGATTGTATTGAGAAAATAAGAATATGCTTAAGCATTTTAGATGTGAAGTTGCAGATAGATTTTTATTACTGTTATTTTGTGAAGTGACAGAAAATCTCTTAACTGAGTGGACTTAACAGTCTTATTTGTAAAACCCTCTAGCAAGGTGACATTTTGATTGAGTGTTTGAAATCCTTTAACAACGTCACCTCTAACAAGGTGAACATCCTAACAGATCTGAGGGAAATCCCTTAACCAGGTCACATCTAACAATGTGTTTGTAATCTTTAACAGGATTTTCTTTTAACCAAGCATACTCTAGAAGAGTATATTTCTTAGTGGGTCTGAAATCCCACAGTAGTTTTTCCCTATTTGGGTTTCCACGTTAAATCTGGTGTTATGAGTGTTATGATGTTTATATGCTTTTGAGTTTGCATGTTTAGCAGTTTTGGTTATATTACTAAAGTATATGTTACCGAGGTTGAATCTGATGTTATTATGGAAGATTAAGTTTGTATGATTCACCCCCCCCCCTCTCATCTTATTAGCTTGGCATCTTTACTTAACATTAAGTATCAAAACTATCAACTAGTATCAGAGCTTTGGACTCTGAAAGAAAAGTTTAAAGGTACTTGAGGCAAAGATCCAAAGATGCATAAGAGGGATGCACCAAAGCTGAACAAGTCAACTTTCTCTACATCGCAGAAAAGGATGAAGTTGCACCTATCAGTAGTCAGAGAATATGTTGTATATTATCTAGAGAATGATTTTGTTACACCCAACACCTATCCATTAACAATGGAAGAGATAAAGGCAAAGCAAGAACATATCCAAGCAATGATTGAAATAACATCTGCATTGACCGACTCAGAGTTTAATGATCTAGAAGGCTGCAATGATGCAAAGGCAATGTGGGACAAGCTCATATATGTGTATGGTGGTGATGAACATGTTCAAAGAGCAAAAGTGGACAGTGTAAGAGGGAAACTTGAATCTATGAGGATGAATGAAGGTGAGAACATAAACTAGTACAGTACAAGAATAAAAAAGATTGTCAATCAAATCAAAGGAGTAGGTGGAACCATTGAAGAAAAGGATATAACAAGTAAGTTGTTAAGAACCCTTCTACCAGCTTATACAATTTGAGTCTCTGCAATCTATGAATTAAGGTCTATACCCAATATGCCAGTTTCTTTAGATGCTATTATTGGTAAGCTACATGCATTTGAGTTAAGTAATTTTGATAACAGTGGGTCTTCGGTAAATAAAGTTGAATCTGCATTTAATTCTTTTCATCTTGATGAATCTAATGATTACAATGAAAGAAAGTATAAGTACTCTGAAGGAGATCATAGTTGAGCAAGTGAAATATTTCATAAGAACATGGAAGAAGTACACAAACTGTATGAGGAAATCAGAAAGTAGGAAGAGTTTGAAGCACTATTAGCCAGAAGGTTACCGAGAGGCAAAGGTAAGTATAAAGGAAAACTACCTTTGAAATGTTTCAATTATGATAAGATAGGACATATGGCTTCTAACTGTCCTGACAAAGAATCTACTGAAAAGAGAGATTACCGAGATGACAGGCAGAAAGATAATCATTACAGAGGACATAGATACTTCAGAAGAAGAGATAGAAAGACATGCTTAATAGCTGATGAGGAATCCAATGATTATAAATCAGATGAAACTGATACAGAGGAAGTAGTTTATGTGGCTATCAAAGATGGATCAGATGAAGAAAGTTATGAAGAAAAAGCCCTAATATCTCACATAAATACTAATGATTCTTGGATCATAGATAGTGGGTGCTCACATCACATGACAGGTGATAAACACAAGTTTGTTATGTTAGAAGACTATGATGGAGGCTATGTAAGATTTGGTAATGATGCACCATGTCTGATAAATGGTAAAGGATCCATAACACTTCTTGACAATGATAAATGTAATGATGTTTATTGGGTTGAAGGTTTGAAATACAATTTGTTGAGTGTAGCACAACTAAATAATACAGGATACCGAATAGAATTTTAGAAAGGAATTGTCAAAGTTCATGACAAGAATGGAAAGTTAGCTGCTACCGGGACACAAACTAAAGGTAACACATTCCACCTTGACTCAACTCGGAACAAATGTCTATATGCAAAGATAGATGATACCTGGTTATGGCATAAAAGGTTTTGTCATGTAAATTTTGATAATTTGATCAAAATAAGCAAGAAGCACCGAGTAAGAGGTCTACCGAGTTTGGAAAAACCTGAGAATGCTATGTGTCGAGGATGCCAGATGGGTAAAATGACAAGATCAAGCTTTACAAGTAAGTCCTACACTTCTAAGGGAATTTTAGATCTTGTGCACACTGATCTTTGTGGTCCTATGAAAGTTAAAAGTTATTATGGTGATAAATATTTCATATTATTTATGGATGATTATTCAAGGATGATGTCATTAATGTTTTTAAAACAAAAATTAGAAGCTTTTCAAATGTTTAAATGGTACAAGGCAAGAGTTGAAAATGAAACAGGAAGACAACTAAAATTTCTTAGATTAGATAGAGGAGGAGAGTTCACATCTGATGAGTTCAACTTATTCTGTAATGATCATGGTATTAAAAGACAAGTCTCTGCACCGAGAACTCCACAGCAAAATGGGATAGCTGAGAGAAGAAAGTGGTGTTCGAGTATGTTAGCACAAAGAAACAAATAGTAGATATCTTCACCAAGCCACTGCCAAGGGACACTTTTGAGTATCTCAGAAGTAAGTTAGGGGTCTTACCCCTATCTTCCATTCACTGACCGAGTTCGGTGAAAGCATCAATTGGATGACTCTACAGAATATCTTTTAGGAGTTGATGCTGATTTACACACTTTAGGATATTTTCTAAAGGTGTGCAGGAAACACTACAGGGAATAGGAATTGAAGACATAAATTCTCTGACTGAGACTAAGTTAATACATCACAGCAAGAAATCACTTCATACAGAAAGAAATTATGTTTTAGTTCTTTACTTCTTGGCATTGTTGTCAAAGGGGGAGAAGACTGGAGAAAAGAAGAAAAGAAAGATTGAAGGAAAGAGGAGAAGATTAATGTATGGGGGAAAAGACTGATGACAGAGAGAGAGCATTTCAACACTTTAGAATCACAACAATCTGAATCCAAATCATTTAGGTCAAATCAATTGGTTTTGCCATCAATGCTAAAGGGGGAGATTGTTGGCATTATAATAGACAAAGGGAGATTGTTGGCATTATAACAAACAAAGGGAGATTGTTGGCATTTCATTAAGGATATTGAGAAGGTTGTTGATGATTATGGATATAATTGGTTAAGGATGTTTACTGTCTTAATATTATTATTTTGTCATTGATATCAAGTAATTGATTTTCTAATTCGGTATGATGTTGCCATACCTTAAGAAGTATGATTTGATGAGTATAAAGATGTCGGTAAAAGACACAAAAAGAATATGATGAATAAGGGGATGAATAAGTTATTCAATGGGCTACTATTACCGAGTTAGACAATGATGAGATAATGATGTTTAGATTATTTTGATATCCTACATATGTTGTTGATTGTAAGGTTAATACTATACTATGTTACCAAGCAAAGAACCTAGTTGGTAAACCCTACGGAACCTAGTTGGTAAAACCCTAAGGTTATCACTATTGGTTAAAGAAGACAGAATGTCTACCGAGTGAAGTTTAGTATTTACTGAGTTGTAACCAAGCTATAACAGAATGCATTAAATGATTACAAACATTATTTAATGAAGGAAGTTGATGAGCTGGAACTGATTAAATGATTGGTATGTCATGAATGAAGTTTGTTAAAGAATCTATAGAAAAGAAAAATCGGCAGGAAGATCTACAGCTTAGATTGAACCGCATTACCCTAGCACAAGTTCTAAGAAATGTATGCAAGTTCCAAGGCAGGGTAAAACATTTTCAGATCAAAGGATACATTGAACCTGGTCAAAGTTTGAAGATCTGATGGCTATGATTGATCATGGGAAATGTGATCAAGGAGATTAAGTGGTCAAGCAATTGTTTATAAATAAGGAACTGTTGATAAACAATGTATGTGGGCAAGTGTATGCATAGGGATGCTACATAGTGATTACCGAGCACAGAAGCTTGAAGAATTATTTGAATAATAGAGTATAGAGCCCAGCAAAAGGACAAGATTAGTTCTATGTCTAGATTGAATTGAGTAAATAAGAATCTGCTTTAGCATTTTAGATGTGAAGTTGCAGATAGATTTTTATTACTGTTATTTTGTGAAGTGACAAAAAATATCTTAACCGAGTGGACTTAACAGTCTTATTTGTAAAACCCTCTAGCAAGGTGACATTCTAATTGAGTGTTTGAAATCCTTTAACAAGGTCACCTCTAACAAGGTGAAGATCCTAATAGATCTGAGGGAAATCCCTTAACCAGGTCACATCTAGCAATGTGTTTGTAATCTTTAACGGGATTTTCTTTTAACTGAGCATACTCTAGAAGAGTATATTTCTTAGTGGGTTCAAAATCCCATAGTGGTTTTTCCCTATTTGGGTTTCCATGTTAAATTTGGTATTATGAGTGTTATGATGTTTGTATGCTCTTGAGTTTGCATGTTTAGCAGTTTTGGTTATATTACTGAAGTATAGGTTACCGAGGTTGAATCTGATGTTATTATGGAAGATTAAGTTTGTATGATTCACCCCCCCTCTCATCTTATTAGCTTGGCATCCGTACTTAACATTAAGTATCAGAACTATCATAACCTTCTGGCTAATAGTGCTTCAAACTCTTCTTGCTTTTTGATTTCCTCATACAGTTTGTGTACTTCCTCCATGCTCTTGCAAAATCTTTCACTTGCTCCACTGTGATCCCCTTTAGTGTACTTACTCATTCTATCATTGTAATCATCAGATTCACCAATATGAAAAGAACTAAATGCAGACTCAACTTTATTTACTGATGACCCACTGTTATCAAAATTACTTAACTCAAATGCATGTATCTTACCAATAGTAGCATCTAAAGAAACTGTCATATTGGGTACAGACCTCAATTCATTGATTGCAGAGACTTGGATTGCATAAGCTAGTAGAAGGGTTCTTAACAACTTACTTGTTATATCCTTTTCTTCAATAGTTCCACCTGCTCCTTTGATTTGATTGACAATATCCTTTAGCCTTGTACTGTACTGGATTATGTTCTCACCTTCATTCATCCTCATACATTCAAGTTGCCCTCTTAGACTATCCACTTTTTCTCTTTGAACATGTTCATCACCACCATACACAGATATGAGCTTGTCCCACATTGCCTTGGCATCATTGCAACCTTCTAGATCATTAAACTCTGAGTCGGTCAATACAGATGTTATTTCAATCATTGCTTGGAAATGTTATTGCTTTGCCTTTATCTCTTCCATTGTCAATGGATAGGTGCTTGGTGTAATGAAATCATTCTCCAGATAATATACAACATATTCTCCAACTCCTGAGAGGTGCAACTTCATCCTTTTCTGCCATTTAGAGAAACTTGACTTGTTCAGCTTCGGTGCATCCCTCTTATACATCTTTGGATCTTTTCCTCAAGTACCTTTAAACTTTTTCTTCCGGAGTCGAAAGCTCTTATACCAATTGATAGTTCTGATACTTAATGTTAAGTACAGATGCCAAGCTAACAAGATGAGTGGGGGGGGTGAATCATACAAACTAAAACTTTTATAAAAACAACAAATTCAACCTCGGTAACATATACTTCAACAATATAACCAAAACTGCTAAACAAGCAAACTCATAAGCATATAAAAATCATAACACCAGAGTTAATGTGGAAACCCAAATAGGGAAAAACCACTGTGGGATTTTGGACCCACTAAGAAATATACTCTTCAAGAGTATGCTCGGTTAAAAGCAAATCATGTTAAAGATTACAAACACATTGCTAGATGTGACCCGATTAAGGTATTTCCCTCAGATCTGTTAGGATCTTCACCTTGTTTGAAGTGACCTTGTTAAAGGGTTTCAAACACTCAATCAGAATGTCACCTTGCTAGAGGGTTTTACAAATAAGACTATTAAGTACACTCGGTTAAGAGATTTTCTGTCACTTTACAAAATAATAGTAATAAAATCTATCTAAAACTTCACATCTAAAAATGCTAAAGAATATTCTTATTTGCTCAATACAATCTAGTCATAGGACTTATCTTGTCCATCTGTTGGGCTCTATACTCTGTTATTCAAATAGGTCTTCAAGCTTCTATGCTCGGTAATCACTATGTAGCATCCCTGTGCATACACTTGCCCGCATGCATTGTTTATCAACAGTTCATTATTTATAAACAATTTGCCAACCGCTTAATCTCCTTGATCACATTTCCCATGATCAATCATAGCCATCAGATCTTCAAACTTGACTAGGTTCAATGTATCCTTCGATTTGAAAATGTTTTACCCCACCTTGGAACTTGCATACATTTCTTGGAACTTGTGCTAGGGTATTGTGGTTCAATCTGCGCTATAGATCTTCCTGTCGATTTTCCTTTGCCATAGATTCTTTAACAAACTTCATTCATGGCATACCAATCATTTAATCAATTTTAGCTCATCAGCTTCCTTCATTAAATAATGCTTTTATTCATTTAATGCATTCTATTATTAATCGGTTGCAACTCGGTAAATACTAAACTTCACTCGGTAGACATTCTGCCTTCATTAACCGATAGTGATAACCTTAGGGTTTACTGACTAGGTTCCTTGCTCAGTAACATAGTATAGTATTAACCTTACAATCAACAACATATGTAAGATATCAAAAACAATCTAAACATCATGATCTTATCATTGTCTAACTCAGTAATAGTTGCCCATTGAATAACTTATTCCTCCCCTTATTCATCACATTCGTTCTGTGTCTTTTACCGACATCTTTATACTCACCAAATCATACTTCTTAAGACATGGCAACATCATACTGAATTAGAAAATCAATTTCTTGACATCAATGACAAAATAATAATATTAAGATAGTAAACATCCTTAATCAGTTATATCCATAATCATCAACAACCTTCTCAATATCCTAATAGAAATGCCAACAATCTCCCTTTGTATGTCATAATGCCAACATGCCCAAAAGGTGGGATCAAGAGAACGTGCATGTATCATACAACTAGCCATTTCTTTGAGAGTTTTATTCTTGCATTCTGCAACTCCATTCTGTTGTGGAGTGTCGGCAACTGAATGTTGAAGATCAATCCCCTCAAATGTTCAAAAATCCTCAAGTCTTTTGTTCACATATTTCCTTCCATTATTTGTGCAAAGAATCTTGACCACTTTCCTTGATTGCTTCTCCACATGAGCCTTGAAGTCTAGAAATCTATCAAACACTTCACTCTTATGAACAAGAAAATAGACCCAAGTGAAGCGAGAGTCATCATCAATGAAGGTGAGGACATAGTGGGCCCTACTAAATGAAGCTGATGGAAATAGACCTACTACATCATTGTGAACAAGTTGAAGAACTTCCATAGCTCTCCAAGCTTTCCCCTTATCAAACTTGTCCTCGGGATGCTTGCCCATGGAACATCCTGAACATACACCCTCTAAAAAATTGATGTGAGGTAGACCTATGACTCTGTCTTTAGTGCTAAGCTGTTGAAGGTAGCGGTAGTTGAGGTGACCAAACCGCTCATGCCATAGCTTACTTTTTGAATTTGAATGAGTAAGCAAGGCCCTAGAAGGAGAACTTGGCACAAAGTGGGAGAATGAATAAAGTCTTGAGTTGTCATTGACTTGTCCCACTGCTACCAAGGCATCATTATCAAGTTCCTTTACCACAACTGAATCGGGTATAAAATAAACCTTTTTCCCATTCCCATAGTGATTTGGTAGATAGAGAGAAGATTGGTAGACAAGTTAGGAACATAAATAACATTCTCAAATGTTCCATCATCCATGTCAGCCAAACCTTTCCCTTCAACCTCAACTTGTGTATAATTGCTGATGAATAATGATGAACAATAGATACCCCAACCAGTATTGAGAGGGGGGGGTGAATCAGTACAGATAAAAACTCTCCTCAACCACTTTGTCTAGCTAAAGCAATACCAACTGGTTATCATCATTACTAAACTTAACCATGACAATACTAGTTAAACATAGTAAGACACCAGACACCATAAAATGATAAGTATGAACACTTCAAATATGATCAGTACTCGACTTCAATTTCACCCATTAACATATGTATGTGGTATACTAGAAATACCATAACGTATAAATTCTACATGCATAGTCTTTCAACCAAATACTTCATAAACATCACATGAAAAATGCATAACACATAACACAGATTTTTCACATAGAAACCCAAATGGGAAAAACCACGGTGGGGATGAATACCCACAATCTTGTTTTGAACTCTTTTGAATCTCACCCTGTTAGAAGCCTAGTTTAGTTAGAGACTTTACAATAAGGTTCTGCTAGGAACTGATCCTGTTAGAGATCACCCAGTTAAGGGATGGCTATATACCCTGTTAAAGGTTGAAACCATGTTAAAGGTTACCTCGCTAGAGGATTTAAGGAACTCAATGATCTTGAGTCACCTGGTTACAGGTTTTACAATAATCCTGTTAAAGCTACCCGGTAAAGGGATTTTCAAACTGTTGAAATGATTAGAAGACAACAGGAAAAACTCCTGATCTGATAACAACACTACATGCCAAGGCAGATCCTTTTCATATCCACTACTCTGCAATCACACTTTGCAGTTTCCCTCTTACTAGTCTGGCAAGTATCAAGTATCTCTTTACTTAGATACACACACATAACATTTGCCAACAACTTTACAATAACAAACATCATTGACCTTATAGACAACAGTTTGGTCAATAACATAAACCCTAAACCCTAATATGCTTAGGTTTACAACACAAGCGGTCCAATCCTGACCGTCCAAACATATTGCATAGAGTATTACAATTTCAAATAGATCACAAGATAATATGCATCATCCATTCATCACTGCTCATGGGAATCAGTAACCCATCACACTTTCTTCTCATACCATTAAGAAGAATGATCATTCCCTAGGTAGACTTCAAATGCAGTCGATCTTCTCATACAAGATCCTCAAGAAAATCCTTCACGTGCACAAAGTTGATGTGGCACCTTGATCTAATTCATATCTCTTAGTTAACTCATCATAGAGTATCATCGGTTGCATCACACAAGCTGGATTTCCAAATTGATAACCATAGAGCTGAGACTACCAACCAGTAGTCACACTAAGTGAAACCCTACCACCGGTTCACTACATCTCTTCAAGCTTCTTCATATCGGTTCACCAACTTTATTGACATCAATGACAACATACATTATCATCATATCAACATATTGGTTCACCATATGCTATCATATCCAACAATCTTCCCATATGCCAACAATATCCAACAATCTCCCCCTTTGGCATTGATGCCAATATTGTAGACATCATAGACCAGTGTATATCCATCATCAAATATATTCTCCCCATACATCAGATATCTTCTCCCCCTTTGACAACAATGCCAAAGTGGAGGCACAAGCTTTCAAAATCTACAATGCTGCTCCCCCTAAGGAGTAGCATCCTTCAACACATCAATCCTGAAAGATTTGACACTATAGTACTTGACTGATGCGGAACACACATCTGTAATTAATTTCATGAAGGGGTAGAACCCCTAATTCACTTATCAAATAGGTAAATGTCATCTTTGGTAAGGGATTAGTGAATATGTTTGCTAGCTGCTCCTTACTGGAAACATGTTGTAGTACAACCTCCCCATTCTGAATTTTTTCTCTCAAAAAGTGATATTTAAGCTCAATATGCTTAGTTCTATCATGCAATATCGGATTCTTGGAAATATTTATTGCACTTGTATTATCACAAAATATATTCACCGGTTCAGATACAGGTACCTTAAAACCTTCCAATACATACTTCATCCAAATTTCTTGAGTGCAGTTCTTAAATGCTAACACATATTTTGCTTCAGTTGTAGATTGAGAAGTACAACTCTACTTCTTACTTGTCCATGATACTAATCTTCCACCGAGAAAGAATGCTCCACCAGTTGTTCTTTTCCGGTCGTCCACATTACCTCCCCAATCAACATCAGTATATACCTTGAGATTATAGTCACCATTATATGGATACCACAATCCATAATCAACTGTTCCTTTCAAATATCTAAGAATCCTTTTGACAGCTATCAAGCGGGATTCTCTTGGACATTTCTGAAAACGAGCTACTATGCCCACTGCATGAGCAATATTAGGTCTGATGTGCACCATATAGTGCAACTTACTGATCATTGACCGATACTCCTTTTCATTCACTAGTGCTGAATCATCTTCCTTGGCTAGTTTACAGTCAGTCACCATTGGTGTACCAACCGATTTTCTTTCCTCCTTGCCAAAAGTCTTCAATACCTCTTTGACATACTTGGATTGGGTAATAAAGATACCCTCTTTCATTTGTTGAATCTATAAACCAATGAATAATTTTATTTCTCCTATCAGACATCTCAAACTCTTTCTTCATTTCATCTGCAAACGTATGACTCATTCTATCATCTCCTCCAAAGATTATGTCGTCCACAAACACTTCACAAATTAGAATTTGACCACCTTCTGATTTCAAGTAGATGTTGCTATCTTCACTTATTCTCTGAAATCCAATCTTCACAAGATGAGAGTGTAGTCTTTCATACCATGCCCTAGGTGCTTGTTTTAGTCCATACAGGGATTTGTGTAATCTACACATGGGTGAATTCACAAAGCTGGTTCTCACTTTTGCCAACGAAGGAATTTGGCGAAAGTGGGAACTTCGATTTTCTAGGTGTTCGAGCGAAATAGTGGTATTCGCTTGAACTACCCCTGGGAGTTCAAGTGAACCATGTTGCGGACCTGGGTTCGCTCGAACCGCAAGTGACTTTGTACAGGCCGAAACCAAGCCTATTGGTTCGAGCGAATGGGGGTTCGCTTGAACCATAATTGATTCGAGCGAACCCCATTCGCTCAAAGTACTGTTCATTCGAACCCTCTAATTTGAGGTTTCTCCCAAAAAATTTCAGAATTCTGAAGAATTAATGACTTCGGAGCTCTGGTTCAAAGCACGAATGAAATAATCTTGATAACCCAAAAATATTAGATTGTAGTACACGGAGCAAGCTTTCCAATGAGTATAATTTTGTTATATTTTGAATTTATTATGTTCTTGTTTTTTTAATTTTATGGAAAATTGGTTTTTCATCGAACATGAACTTCTCTGTTCAATGCATTGGGAAAAATAAGAAACTAATTCAAAAAAATACTAAAAAATATCTATGCCCTTGGTATTGATGTCTTCTTTCTAACAAAAAAAAATTAAAAAAATTTTGATTTATATAGAACAAGTTATGTGTTCAAACATAAACCTATGTCTAAATTATTACTAGTCGGACTTCAAAACTTTATAAAATGAAAAATATTGAACATATCACTATAAAACCAAATGCAAGACCTGGATATTGATGTTACAAACCAAAATTCGAAAGAATTGAGTTTTTATCATTTATAGAAAAAAAGTTATACATTTCGGGAGGCACCTCACTCTTAAAAAATGTAGTTTGTTGTTAAAAACAACTTTTCAAGGGAGATGGAATTTTTTTTTAAAAATCCTTCAAAAAAATTTGAAAAAAATGTATATAGAATCTACAAACAAAATGCTAGAAATCACTAATTTACATCATCTTCAAATTTTGAATAGTTTAAAAGTTATAGTTCTCAAAAGTTGAAGATTATTTTAAAAATGTACATCTCAATGTCAAAAGTGGCAAAAAAGTGGGAACCATTATTGTGAGTTCACCCACACCATGTCACTATCTTTTGATAAGGCAAACCCTTTTGGTTGCTCTATATAAACTTCCTCTTCTAGGATTCCATTTAGAAAAGCAGACTTCGCATCCATCTGATAAACCTTAAATCCCTTAAATGTTGCAAATGCAAGTAGCATTCGAACACCTTCTAATCTAGCCATAGGAGCAAAATTTTCTCCATAGTCTTCTCCTTCCTCTTAAGCATATCCCTTACATACAAGCCTAGCCTTGTTCCTAAAAACTGTGCCTTCTTCATTTAGCTTATTCCAGAAGACCCATTTGGTACCTATGACATTTTTATGTTCCAATCTGGGCACCAAAGACCATGTCACATTCTTTTCTATCTGGTCTAGCTCCTCTTCCATTGCTTTAATCCATTCTTCATATATAAGAGCTTCTCTTGAAGTCTTGGGTTCAGATTTAGAAATCATGCAAAGTTTTCTTTCACTTTTCTTCTAGTGAGTATCCTTGCATCTTTATCTCCTATGATTTGCTTTGGATCATGATGCAACTTTACATATCTAGGAATGATTCTAGCTTGGTCTGCTAGCTTTTCTTCTTCTTCTTCACTAACTTCTTCTTCTTCTCTCATTACAGCTTCTACCGGTACAAGAACACTGAGATTTTTACAAATTTCTTTCTTAACCGGTTCCCAAAAAGCTATACCCGGTTCATCTTCCACTTCTTCGTTGCATGTTTCCTCAGGTTCCTTAGGGGATTCATCAACCCTGACATTGATACTTTCAACAATCTTCTATGTTCTATTATTGTAGCACTTGAGAGCTTTGCTCTTAGTGGAATATCCCAAAAATATTCCTTCATCACATTTTGCATCAAATTTGCTCAAATATTCACCTCTCTTGATATAACACTTACTACCAAACACTTTAAAGTAACTCACAGTGGGAGTTTTCCTAGTCCAATACTCATAAGGGGTTTTATCTTTACCTTTATTGATGAGTCCCCGGTTCATAGTGTAGACTATAGTACTCACTGCTTCTCTCCAAAAAGTGTGAGCAACCTTTCCTTGGATCAACATAGTTCTAGCCGCTTCAACTACAGTCCTGTTATTTCTTTCTACTATGCCATTTTGTTGTGGTGTCCTTGGGACAGACAACTGCCTCTTGATACCGTTATCTTCACAATACTTATTGAATTCATCAGAAGTCAATTCTCCTCCTTGATCAGTTCTCAGATATTTTATCTTTTTACCATTTTCTTTTTCTACTAATGCTCTGAAGGCTTTGAATTTTCCAAATGCTTCAGACTTGTCTTTCAAGAATGTGACCCACATCATTCTTGAGCATTCATCAGTAAGAATCATAAAATACCTATCTCCCTGAATACTTCTAGTTTTCATAGGACCACACAAATCAATATGCACAAGATCAAGTAAATTTTCTGCTGAGAAAGACTTACCTTTAAAATTTGAGGAAGACATCTTCCCAAGTTGACATTCTTTGCACAAAGAATTCTCAGGTTTGTTTAGCAAAGGTAATCCTCTTACCGACTTGATCTTTCCAGCTTTAACAATGTTGTCAAAGTTCATATGATAAAGTCTCCTATGCCATATCCAACTATCATCAAACTTAGCCATTAGACACCGACTTATCTTGGCATTCAACTAAAATAGGTTACCTCTGGTTTGTTTACCAGTGGCAATAACTTCACCATTCTTCCCAATTATACTGCAAATTCCACCTTTGAATTCTAGAACTAATCCTTTGTCATTCAGTTGAGCAACACTCAATAGGTTATGCTTAAGACCTTCTACCAAGTAGACATCATCTGCACTGCTTTTTCCATTCAGTGAGATGGATCCTTTTCCTTTCACCAAGCATGGTGCATCATTGTCAAATCTGACAACACCTCCATCATATTCTTCCAAAGATAGAAACTTTCTCCAGTCATCAGTCATGTGGTGAGAACAACCACTCTCAATTATCCACTCATTAGAATTGTCAATGCGGGAGATGGATAATTCTGATACTTAATGTAAGTACAGATCCAATAGCTAACAAGATGAGAGGGGGGGGGTGAATCATACAAACTTAATCTTCCATAAAAACATCAGATTCAACCTCAGTAACATATACTTTAGTAATATAACCCAAAACTGTTAAACATGCAAACTCAAAAGTATATAAACATCATAAACCTCATAACACCACATTTAACATGGAAACCCAAATAGGGAAAAACCACTGTGAGATTTCAGACCCACTAAGAAATATACTCTTCTAGCGTATGCTTAGTTAAAAGCAAATCATGTTAAAGATTACAAACACATTGCTAGATGTGACCCAGTTAAGGGATTTCCCTTAGATCTGTTAGGATCTTCACCTTGTTAGAAGTGACCTTGTTAAAGGATTTCAAACACTCAATCAGAATGTCACCTTGCTAGAGGGTTTTACAAATAAGACTATTAAGTCCACTCGGTTAAGAGATTTTTTGTCACTTTCACAACTAACAGTAATAAAATCTATCTGCAACTTCACATCTAAAATGTTAAAGCAGATTCTTATTTGTTTAATACAATCTAGACATAGAACTAATCTTGTCCATCTGCTGGGCTTCTATACTCTGTTATTCAAACAGGTCTTCAAGCTTCTGTGCTCGGTAATCACTATGTAGCATCCCTGTGCATACACTTGCCCGCATGCATTGTTTATCAATAGTTTCCTATTTATAAACAATTAGCTAACTGCTTAATCTCCTTGATAACATTTCTCATGATCAATCATAGCCATCAAATCTTCAAACTTGTCCAGGTTCAATGCATCTTTCGATCTAAAACATTTTACCCCACCTTGGAACTTGCATACATTTCTTGGAACTTGTGCTAGGGTATTACGGTTCAATCTGAACTGTAGAACTTCATGCTGACTTTCCTTTGCCATAGATTCATTAAAAAACTATATTTACGGCATACCAATCATTTAATTAGTTCCATCTCATCAGCTTCCTTCGTTAAATAACACATGTAAACATTTAATGCATTCTATTATAGCTTAGTTACAACTTGATAAATACTAAACTTCACTCGGTAGACATTCCGCCTTCATTAACCGATAGCGATAACCTTAGGGTTTACCGACTAGGTTCTTTGCTTGATAACATAGTATAGTATTAACCTTTACAATTTACAACATATGTATGATGTTAAAACAATCTAAACATCATGATCTCATCATTGTCTGACTCGGTAATAGTTGCCCATTGAATACCTTATCCATCCCCTTATTCATCATAATCTTTCCTGTGTCTTTTACCGACATCTTTATATTCTTCAAATCATACTTCTCAAGATATGGCAACATCATACTGAATTAGAAAATCAATTTCTTGACATCAATGACAAAATAATAATATCAAGACAGTAAACATCCTTAATCAGTTATTTCCATAATCATCAACAACCTTCTCAATATCCTTATTGAAATGTCAATAATCTTTCATTGTCTGTTATAATGCTATATTGCCAACAATCTCCCCCTTTGGCATTGATGGAAAAACCAATTGATTTGACCTTAAGAGATTCGGATTGCTGTGATTCCGAAATGTTGAAATGCTCTCCCCCATACATTAGACTTCTCCTCTTTTCTCAGTATTCTTTCCAAACTTCAGTCTTCTCAGTTTTCTCAATCTGTCTTCTCAGTTTTTTTCTTTTTATATTAGTCTTCTCCCCCTTTGACAACAATGCCAAAAAGTAAAAAACTAAAACATAATTTCTGCCTATATGAAGTGATTTCCTGATGTAATGTGTCAATGCAGTCTCGGTCAGAGCATTTTGGTTTTCAATTCCTGTTCCCTGTATTGTTTTCCTATAATATTTCCTGTACACCTTTAGAAAACCTCCTAAAGTGTGTAAATCAGCATCAACTCCTAAAAGATATTCAATAGAGTCATCGAATTGATGCTTTCACCGAACTCGGTCAGTGAGTAGAAGATAGGGGTAGGACCCCTAACTTACTTCTGAGATATTCAAAAGTGTCCTTTGGTAGTGGCTTGGTGAAGATATCTGCTATTTGTTCCTTTGTGCTAACATACTCCAACACCACTTTCTTCTCTTGAGATTCTTCTCTAAGATAATGATATTTGATAGAGATGTGCTTTGTCTTAGAGTGCATAACAAGATTCTTTGAAATATTAATGGCACTAGTATTGTCACAGAATATAGTTACTGGCTCGATAACTTTCTCATTTATACCTTCCAACAGTTGTTTGATCCATGCAATGTCGGTACAATTCAATGCTGTAGCAACGTATTCAGCTTCTATTGTTGACTATGAAACACATCCTTGTTTCTTGCAAATCCAACTCACTAGTCTTTCTCCTAAAAAGAAAGCTCCTCCACTTGTGGTTTTTTTGTCATCAATGTTTCCTGCCCAATTAGCATCAGTATAAACTTTTAAATCAAAATCATTTCCTTTCTGATATACTAAGCCATAATCCTCAGTGCCTTTCAAGTATCTAAAAATTCTTTTGATTGCTGTCATTTGTGTTTCCTTAGGATCTACAGAGAATCTTGCAACTATACCTATTGCATGTACTATGTCTGGTCTGTTGTGAACAAAATATTGTATCTTTCCAGTCATGGATTGGTAAAGTGTCTAATCAACAGATGCAGATTCATCATTCTTTGATAATTTACAGTTGGTAGTCATAGGAGTACTTACTGGTTTTGAATCCTCCATTCCAAATTTCTTCAAGATTTCCTTTATGTACTTGGATTGAGTAATGAAAATCTCATTTTTCATTTGCAGTATCTGTAAACCTATAAAATACTTTATCTCATCGATTAATGACATCTCAAATTCTTTGCTCATTTCATTTCCAAAGCTCTTGCATAAAGAGTCATTTCCACAAAATATAATATCATCAACAAATATGGTTGAGATTAGTATTCCATTTTCATCATTCTTCATGTACATATTGTTGTTCTCACTTGTCCTCATAAAACCAATCTTAATCAAATAAGAGTGCAATCTTTCATACCATGCTCTAGGTGCTTGTTTCAAACCATATAAAGCTTTGTTCAATTTACATACCTAATCTTTATTCTTGTCTTCAACAAATCCTTCAGGTTGTTCAATAAAAACTTCTTCTAATATTCCATTCAAAAATGCAGATTTGACATCCATTTGATATACCTTGAAAATTTTGAAAGTAGCATATGCCAACAATGTTCTTACTCCTTCAAGTCTAGCAACAGGTGCAAAAGTTTCACCATAATCAATTCCTTCTTCTTGAGCATAACCTTTGCAAACTAGTCTTGCTTTGTTTCGAATGACTTCTCCTTTCTCATTTAGCTTGTTTCTGAAAATCCACTTTGTACCAATTACATTTTTGTCCTTTGGTCTTGGGATTAGTGTCCATGTGTCATTCTTCTTGATTTGATCAATCTCTTATGTCATAACATTTATCCAATCTTCATTGTTAAATGTCTCTTTCACTATTCTTGGTTCAAATTCAAATATCAGGCATGTGTTCAGTCTCAGTTTGTTCCTTGTCATCACTGGATCATCCTTATCTCCTATAATCTAACTTGGTGCATGATGTCTTCTGACATACTTGGCTAATACAGGCTTGGTAGGCTCTGTATGATCTTCTTCATCACTTGGTAACTAGATATTCTCTTCATTTTCTTCAACGGTCTTCTCGGTAAGACTTCTCAGTTGAACATAAACAAATTCATCATAGTCTTCTGGTTCCTTGGAATTTCCTTCATCATTTCTTTCTGCAAATTCATCAATTTTCACATTTGCACTTTCTACTATTTTGTTAGATGATTTGATCAGACATTTAAATGCTTTGCTTCTAGAAGAATAACCTAGAAATGTTCCTTCTTCACTTTTCTGATCAAACTTGCCATTTCTATCATCTTTGTGAACATAGCATCTACTTCCAAAGGTTTTAAAATAACTTACATTAGGTTTATTATCATACCAAATTTCATATGGTGTCTTCAAAGTACCTTTCTTCAATTGTACTCAGTTCAGGATGTAAACTGCTGTGCTTATTGCTTCTCTCCAAAATGTTTGTGGAACCTGCTTTTCAATCATCAATGTTCTAGCACAATCCACAATAGATCTGTTTCTTCTTTCAGCTATTCCATTCTGTTGTGGAGTTCTCGGTGCAGAGACTAGCCTTTTAATACCATGATCATTGCAGAATAAGTTGAATTCATTAGATGTGAACTCTCCTCCTCTATTTGATCTAAGACATTTCAGTTGTCTTCATGTTTCATTTTCAACTCTTGCCTTGTACCATTTAAACATTTTAAAAGCTTCTGATTTATCTTTTAAAAACATTACTGACATCATCCTTGAATAGTAATCCACAAATAATATGAAATATTTATCACCATAATAACTTTGAACTTTCATAGGACCACAAAGATCAGTGTGCACTAGATCTAAAATCCCCTTAGAAGTGTAAGACTTACTTGTAAAGCTTGATCTTGTCATATTACCAATCTGGCATCCTCAGGTTTTTAAAGACTCGATAGACCTCTTACTCGGTGCTTCTGGCTTATTTTGATCAAATTATCAATATTTACATGACAAAATTTTTTATGCCATAACCAGGTATCCTCTATCTTTTCATACAAACACTTGTTATGAGTTGAGTCAAGGTGAAATGTGTTACCTTTTGTTTGTGTCCCAGTAGTAGCTAACTTTCCATTCTTGTCATGAACTTTGACAATTCCTTTCTGAAATTCTATTTGGCAACCTATGTTGTTTAGCTGTGCTACACTCAACAAATTGTATTTCAAACCTTCAACCCAATAAACATCATTGCATCTTGCATTGTCAAGAAGTGTTATAGATCCTTTACCTTTCATCGGACATGGTGCATCATTACCAAATCTAACATAGCCTCCATCATAATCTTCTAATATAACAAACTTGTGTTTATCTCCTGTCATATGATGTGAGCATCCACTATCTATGATCCAAGAATCATTAGTGTTTATGTGTGATATTAGGGCTTTTTCATCATACCTTTCTTCATCTGATCCATCTTTGATAGCCACATAAACTACTTCCTCTATATCAATTTCATCTGATTTATCATTATTAGATTCCTCATCAGCTATTAAACATGCCTTTCTATCTCTTCTTCTTAAGTCTCAGTGTCCTCTGTAATGATTATCTTTCTGTCTATTATCTTGGTAATCTCTCTTTTTAGTAGAATCTCTGTCAAGATAGTTAGAAGCTATATATTCTATTTTATCACAATTGAAACATTTCAAAGGTAGTTTTCCTTTGTACTTACCTTTCCCTCTCCGTAACCTTTTGGCTAATAGTGCTTCAAACTCTTCTTGATTTCTGATTTCCTCATACAGTTTGTGTACTTCTTCCATGTTCTTACGAAATCTTTCACTTGCTCCACTGTGATCTCCTTCAGAGTACTTATACTTTCTTTCATTTTAATCATTGGATTTTATCAAGATGAAAAGAACTAAATGCAGATTCAACTTTATTTACCGAAGATCCACTATTATCAAAGTTACTTAATTCAAATGCATGTAGCTTACCAATAGTAGCATCTAAAGAAACTGGCATATTAGGTACAGACCTCAATTCATTGATTGCAGAGACTCGGATTGCATAAGCTGGTAGAAGGGTTCTTAACAACTTACTTGTTATATCCTTTTCTTCAATAGTTCCACCTGCTCCTTTGATTTGATTGACAATCTCCTTTAGTCTTGTACTGTACTGAGTTATGTTCTCACCTTCATTCATCTTCATAGATTCAAGTTGTCCTCTTAGACTATCTACTTTTTCTCTTTGAACATGTTCATCTCCTCCATGCACTGATATGAGCTTATCCCACATTGCCTTTGCATCATTGCAGCCTTCTAGATCATTAAACTCTGAGTCAATCAATGCAGATGTTATTTCAATCATTGCTTGAATATGTTCTTGCTTTGCCTTTATCTCTTCCACAGTCAATGGATAGGTGCTTGGTGTAACAAAATCATTCTCCAGATAGTATACAACATATTCTCCAACTCCTGATAGATGCAGCTTCATCCTTTTCTGCCATGTAGAGAAACTTGACTTGTTCAGCTTCTGTGCATCCCTCTTATACATCTTTGGATCTTTAACTCAAGTGCCTTTAAACTTTTCTTCTAGAGTCCAAAGCTTTGATACCAATTGATAATTCTGATACTTAATGTAAGTACAGATCCAATAGATAACAAGATGAGGGGGGGGGGGTGAATCACACAAACTTAATCTTCCATAAAAACATCAGATTCAACCTCGGTAACATATACTCTAGTAATATAACCCAAAATTGTTAAACATGCAAACTCAAAAGCATATAAACATCATAAACCTCATAACACCAGATTTAACGTGGAAACCCAAATAGTTAGAAACCACTGTGGGATTTTGGACCCACTAAGAAATATACTTTTCTAGAGTATACTCGGTTAAAAGAAAATCATGTTAAAGATTACAAACACATTGCTAGATATGACCCGGTTAAGGGATTTCCCTCAGATCTGTTAGGATCTTCACCTTGTTAGAAGTGACCTTGTTAAAGGATTTCAAACACTCAATCAGAATGTCACCTTGCTAGAGGGTTTTACAAATAAGACTGTTAAGTCCACTCGGTTAAGAGATTTTCTGTCACTTTCACAAAATAACAGTAATAAAATATATCTGCAACTTCACATCTAAAATGCTAAAGCAGATTCTTATTTGTTTAATACAATCTAGACATAGAACTAATCTTGTCCATCTGTTGGGCTTCTATACTTTGTTATTCAAATAGGTCTTCAAGCTTCTGTGCTTGGTAATCACTATGTAGCATCCCTGTGCATACACTTGCCCGCATGCATTGTTTATCAAAAATTTCCTATTTATAAGCAATTAGCTAACTGCTTAATCTCCTTGATCACATCTCCCATGATCAATCATAGCCATCAGATCTTCAAACTTGTCCAAGTTCAATGCATCTTTCGATCTAAAAATGTTTTACCCCACCTGGGAACTTGCATACATTTCTTGGAACTTGTGCTAGGGTATTGCAGTTCAATCTGAACTGTATATCTTCATGTTGACTTTCCTTTGCCATAGATTCAATAACAAACTATATTTATGGCATGCCAATCATTTAATTAGTTCCAGCTCATCAGCTTCCTTCATTAAATAATGCATGTAAACATTTAATGCATTATGTTATAGCTCGGTTACAACTCGGTTACAACTTGGTAAATACTAAACTTCACTCGGTAGACATTCCGCCTTCATTAACCGATAGCAATAACCTTAGGGTTTACTGACTAGGTTCTTTGCTTGATAACATAGTATAGTATTAACCATTACAATTTATGACATGTGTATGATGTTAAAACAATCTAAACATCATGATCTCATCATTGTCTGACTCGGTAATAGTTGCCCATTAAATACCTTATTCATCCCCTTATTCATCATAATCTTTCTCGTGTCTTTTACCGACATCTTTATATTCTTCAATCATACTTCTCAAGATATGGCAACATCATACTGAATTAGAAAATCAATTTCTTGACATCAATGACAAAATAATAATATCAAGACAGTAAACATCCTTAATCAGTTATTTCCATAATCATCAACAACCTTCTCAATATCCTTATTGAAATGTCAACAATATTTCATTGTCTGTTATAATGCTATATTGCCAACAAGAGATTTCTTGTCTGACACTTCTTCCTTTACTTCTACAAACACTATGTCTTCATTTTCTTCATCTTCTGATTCTTCATCAATGACACCTTCATCCATAGCAACTAGGCAATTTCTTCTATTTCCTCCTTTATATTTTCTAAATCTCTCTAGTTTATCCTTATTGTAATTGTTAGGACAATTAATAGCTATATGTCCTATCTTGTTGCAGGAAAAACATTTCAAAGGAAGTTTACCTCTATTTTTTCCAGTTCCCTTCGGATGTCTTTTAGCAAGAAGGGCTTTGAACTCCATTAGAATCTCTTCATCATCCATATCTTTGCATTGTCTGGATTCATAACTGGTACTAGTTTCTTTTCCTTTTCTGGATGGTATAGTAGATGCTTTAAAAGATGACTTAGTCTTTTGAACACTACCATCATAGCTATTCAACTCATATACAGTTAACTTTGCAATGATAGAATCTAAGGATACCTTGGTCTTATCAATAGACCTTATCTCTTGGATAGCAACAACTCTGATTCCATAGACTGGTAACAATGATCTAAGGACTTTACTAACAACAGTGGTATCATCAATCGTTCCACCAGCACTTTTGATATCTCCAACTACTGTCTTAATCCTAATACCATATTGCTGAATGGTCTCTCCTTCAACCATCCTCATGTCTTCAAATTTTCCTCTAAGGCTTTCTTCCTTAGCTTTCTTTACATGCCCATCACCACCATAAATGGTTTCCACTGCATCCCATACCTCCTTAGGAGTGTCCTTGTCTTGTACATCACTAAACTCAATTTCTGATAGGTTGCTGATAAGGGCTTCCATGACTTGCCCATTTTCCTGGATTTCTCGCTTCTGATCATCAGTTAGAGTGCTAGTGGGAATCACATATGCATTCTCAACATAGCTCCAGTGTTGAGCATCCATACCCTTGATGTAAATCTTCATTATGTCCTTCCATATCTTAAAGTTATCTCTCTTGAACTTAGGACCTTCCCTCTTCATCATTACAGTAGGATCTTTTACCTCAAGTGGTTAAACTTATATTATCGAGGACCTGGAGTTGCTCTGATACAAATTGATGAATAATGATGAACAACAGATACCCCAATTGGTACTGAGAGTGGGGAACTTTCCTCAACCACTTTGTCTAGCTAAAGCAATATCAACTGGTTATCATCATTACTAAACTTAACCATGGCAATACCGGTTAAACATAGTAAGACACCAGACACCATAAATTGATAAGTTTGAACACTTCAAATACGATCAGTACTCGACTTTAATTTCACCCATAAACATATGCATGTGGTATACTAGAAATACCATAACCTATAAATTCTACATTCATAGTCTTTCAACCAAATACTTCATAAACAACACATGAAAAATGCATAATACATAACACAAATTTTTCACGTGGAAACCCAAATGGGAAAAACTATGGTGGGGATGAATACCCACAAGCTTGTTTTGATCTCTTTTGAAGCTCGCCCTATTAGGAGCCTATTCCGGTTAGAGACTTTACAATAAGGTTCTACTAGGAACCGATCCTGTTAGAGATCACACGGTTAAGGGATGGCTATATACCCTGTTAAAGGTTGAAACCATGTTAAAGGTTACCTCTCTAGAGGATTTAAAGAACTCAATGATCTTGAGTCACCTAGTTACAGGTTTTACAATAAGCCTGTTAAAGCTACCCGATAAAGGGATTTTCAAACTGTTGAAATGATTAGAAGACAACGGGTAAAACTCTTGATCTGATAACAACACTACATGCCAAGGCAGATCCTTATCATATCCTCTACTCTTCAATCACACTTTGCAGTTTCCCTCTTACTAGTCTGGCAAGTATCAAGTATCTCTTTACACAGATACACACACACAACATTTGCCAACAAATTTATAATAACAAACATCATCGACCTTATAGACAATAGTTAGGTCGGTAAGATAAACCCTAAACCCTAAGATGCTTAGGTTTACAACACAGGCGGTCCAATCCTGATCGTCAAAACATATTGCATAGAGTATTACAATTTCAAACATATCACAAGACAATCTGCATCGTTCATTCATTGCCGCTCATGGGAATCAGTAACCCATCATGCTTTCTTCTCATACCATTAAGAAGAATGATCATTCCCTAGGTAGACTTCAAACACGGTCGATCTTCTCATACAAGATCCTCAAGAAAATCCTTCACGTGTACAAAGCTGATGTGGCACCTCGATCTCATTCACATCTCTTAGTTAACTCATCATAGAGTATCATCGTTTGCATCACACAAGCTGGATTGCCAAACCAATAACCATAGAGTTGATACTACCAACCGATAGTCACACTAAGTGAAACCCTGACACCAGTTCACTACATCTCTTCATGCTTCTTCATATCGGTTCACCAACTTTATTGACATCAATGACAATATACATTATCATCATATCAACATACCAGTTCACCATATGCTATCTTATCCAACAATCTTCCCATATGCCAACAATATCCAACAATCACCTATGTAAATGTGAGGTACCTTTGATGGCTCCAATGAAGAAAACTTCTCCTTTGTAGAACCCATGTGATAAGAGGCACTGGAGTCAAGTATCCACTATTGTGAAGAACCTATTTTAGCCACAAATGCTAGCTCTTTTCCCTTAGACTGTAAGGAAGTGGAAAGAGATTAATCCTTCTTGTTGTAAGTGGGTGGCAAATTGATGTTGTTCTTCTTAAGAATATTTGTCAACTCATCAACTTGTTTTGTGTGCCATTGATGCTCATCATGACCATACTTCTTGCAATAAGCACAAGTTGGTTTATCCTTCTTAGGTGGAGTCCCCTTCTTGGAAGAGGATGAAAAATAGCCTTGTGATGGAGCGGATGATTGTCCTTTATCCTGTTGTGGCTTTAGCTTAGATTTCTTCTTCTTCTTGTTGGAATCTTTGCCTTGACTCCCTTGACTCCCTTGGTTAGCCACCAAAGCCTTAGACTTTGAAGACTTGAGAATCCCCATGTTCAACAACTTAGATTGTTCCAACATCAATGTTTCTATGAAAGCATCAAATGAAGGCATAGTGTAGGAACTCCCCACTATCAAACGATGAGTTTGGAAGCTAGAAACAAATGCTACATATTCAAGTGAAAGCTTGTCCAACAAGTTGAATATCAACTGCGCATCCTTTTTGTCAATTCCACAATCCTTAAGCTTTTCTCTTAGCTCATTTGCTTTGGTGACATAATCTTGGATTTTATCAAAACTCTTGGGATCTAAGTTGGTGAGCTCATTATCAATCTTGTAACCTCTCATTTCATCAACTTGACCATACAATTTCTGAAAGATGTCCCAAGCGTCTTTGATTGTAGAACACTTCTCAATGTGAAAAATGAGGTCATTTGATACATACTTACGCAAAGTTCCAAGAGCCATGCAATTGTTAGTGAGCCTTTCTAACTAAGAATTATGATTAGCCTTAGGATCAGGTGGTCCTGCTATTTTTCTATCTATGTAACGCGTGAGTCCTTTTTCCATTAGTTTGCTCCATGCTTTAATTTTCCGAGATGCATAATTATGAGGAGTTAAAGGTGGAAATTTATGATGACTCGTAGAAACAAAAATGAAAGCGAATAAGGAAAGAGAGGCACAATCATACTAGAAACCCCTCCAAATTTACTCAATCAAAGAACCCCCCCCGCCCAAAAAAAAAATGATGATTTGACACTTTATACTTAGTGCATGTACAATGGGCCACTTGCAAAAAATGGCAAAGTGGACTTATGATTTCAACTTGACAACTACCTCAAAGAGGCCAAAGGAGACTCAAATTGATAATGCAAGAGATCTAAACTAAGATCCAAGCAAATTACAAGTACCAAGTAGGCCAAAACAGACAAATATCGGAAAGTAAAATATATATTCAAAATCTCTAAAAACTGATCATAGATTATGAAAGCAGACAAAAAAACATACACTTTAAAAAAAATGACACCTGAAAAGGAGCTCATATGAGCCCAAACGAAGCCTTTGAAGTTGCAAAATTGAGGATTGGACAGGTACAGCTAAGAGAATCTGAAAATTTTGAAAAACCTCTACACCAAAATTAGAAAATAACCATACCACTATGGAAAGCATAAAAAATTAGCCCAAATAAAAAAAAATTGCACCCAAAAAGGAGTAAATTTGAGCAAGTTATGAGCTTCCAAAGTTGACCCAAAAAACCAAACTGCTAAACGGAGAGGAGTCTAAAATTTTCAAAAAAGTGCTGACGCAGGCTGACATCAACAAATGACTGTGTTAAATTTGACGGCCATATGAACGTCAAAATGGTCATCGCACCCCTAGTGGACCGTACAGAAATGTTGATGTGGTGTTGACTGAGCAGATGATGTGTCAGAAAGTTTGTCCATGGGCCAGTGGCCTCCTGACACGTGGCAGACGTGGATTCGCTAGGGAGGAGTTTTGTAGCGGCAAGAAGGATGCTGGTGGCCGGATCAGAGACAGATAGCTAGAGCTGATAGAGCTCGGTGATTGACCAGTGGGCTGCAAGGTGTTGGGGCCAGTTGCTAGAGCCGGTGGCGGTCGATTGCGGAGGTCAGTGAGGAGTAGATGGGCCGGCGGCAGTCTGCAAAGCCGAAGGGGAAGATTGGTTGCATGGCTGCCGAGGACGATGTATGGTGGGCGATGTGCCTGCAGGTGGTACAACCCTGCGTGTTGCCCAGGGTACGACCCCTACAAAAACTCTTTTTCTTTTTTCGAATAATAAAAAAATATTTTATGAAAATCCGTACTGTCCTACCCGAATTGGGTAAAAAATTCCTCCAACACCCAAAATTCGACTTTCGTCAAAATAGGTCGAGTTTATACTCAATTTTTATTGAAATGGCCTCTCGGACACAATGGTGAGGTTGAAAATGCTCTAGGATGCCTGCAAAATGTGTAGTACCTCATATCCAAAAACAAAAGCCTTCCAAGATGTCTCCCAAAACCAGTCAATAAAGCCCCAATGGCTCTGATACCATGTGAGATTTTTCCAAGATCAAAGGCACAAAAGAGAGACAATAGTATGACAAGAACAAACTGTATTCTCATCAATATGCAAATGATCAACTAGATTAACCAATACAATGAATATAGGCTTGCATATATAGGCAAGGCCAAATGGATATGTGAGCACACGATCATGACATGTGGCTCAATGAGAAACAAGGGGAGGTAAGAAAAAGTAGGCATAGGTAGGAGAAATAATATAATATTCCACGAGACGTGGATGACCCACCGAATGTAATAGCAAGATAAGAGTACAAAAGGTGGAATTTCTCCTACAAGCTATATCCCTATGTGCACACTTCCCTAAGTGTCTCATATCCAAACTACGATGAGATGCATTATCCTAAGTTAACTTAAGTAAAGTGTAATTATATCCTATAAGAATAAATATTTACACCAACTTCTTGTTATGTAATATATTGTATATTATTTTGTTAAGTCTTGTTAATATATTTGTGTCTTGAATCACTTGTAGATGGTTTTCATCTAAAGAAATCCCTCAAGAAGATATAAATTATTGGAGGAGAAAAATTCCTCGTCTAATGTGTGAAATGCAAAAGTGTCTACCTTTGACATTTTTCAATGCACAAGAACACTACCTCATACACCAAGTACACACAAGGTAAATGTGGATGATTTAGAGGCACTTGAAATTTTTGAAGGCTTTGGTTCGACAAAGAGCACATCCTGAGGGTTCTATGGTGGAGGGATATATAGTATACCAGACTATGGTGTACATTACTGAATATCTTCCTAAGTTCACAACAAAGATCCATGTAGATCACATTTGAGATCCCAACTCCAATAACAAATTCAAAGGGGAGTACCTGATGGCGAAAGGTAGATTGAGGAAAGTGAGATGCAATTATAAGATGTTCATGGATATTAATCTAAATATATTTTAATTACATTTGGTTTTTATATATATTATAGTTAATTAATTCTTAATATTCAATATACATCAATTATAAATTTTTATTTGTTTTTTATACAATTAGTCGAGAGTGGGATGCACTACATTTGTATGTCGCAAACAATCTCGATTTGATGACAGTATGGATTGAACGATGTCAACAATCTGGTCGCACATTAACATGGGAAGGTGTGGCTTCATTGGTTAAAGAAGTTCATCGTAATGGAGATTCCAATGTTACACCAAGGGAAATTGATTTAGCATATGGTTTAATAGATAAACATGTACGTATAAATATATTATTCACCCATATTATTTAACTATTTTCAATTGTGTATATATATATATATATATATATATATATATATATATATATATATATATATATATATATATATATATATATATATATATATATATATATATATATATATGTTGATTTTATGTATACATTCGACCAAGAATAAATATGTTTATCAACTGGCAAAGCAATAATTTATACATGTTTAACATATTGCAGGTGAAACACCACAAGGCTATGTGGTGCAATGGTCATAAATTTCGCATTAAAAAGTTGGGTGACATGAAGAAAACTTGTGATTCTGTGATACCTATAGTCTTTCAGGTGACCAATGTTTCATCTAGAAGCGACATACATCCTCAAGTCTCAGAAAATCGATACTATGGGATTTTGGATGATATACTTGAGTGTGACTTTAGGTCCTTCAAATTAGTTTTGTTCGTCGTCCAATGGCACAGGATACAATTGAATAAAAATGATCCTAACAGAAATGTTATTAAACATGATAATGGATTTACAATGGTTAATACAAGGTCGTTTGAGCAAGTTGGAAATGAGCCCTATGTTCTTCCAAGCCTATGTGAGTAGGTATTTTACTCAGAAGTTCCACATAAACCAAGTTGGTCATTTGTTGTTAGACATGATCCTAGAGGAAGGCTGGTAAAGTATAATGTGATGGAAGAAGAAGATACCGAAGAACTAGAAGATAATGTAGATGACGATCAAGATCAACAGTTAGTTGATGATGTGCCTGACGAAGATGTCGAAGAAGATGAACATGATCACGATGATGTAGGAGTTAATGTTCATGAAGATGATGATGATGATGATGATATCAATGATGATGATCCTTACAATATTGAATCTAGATTGGATGATACAGACAAAGAGTTGGATGAATAAGAAGATCAATGTCATGATTGAAATGTATGAGGTATGTGATTAGTATATATATATATTATATATTTGATATTGATTTCTTAATAGAATTTTATTTGACTTATATAGCTACATAATTAATTCATTATGTTTTTAATTTTAACTCCATTACATAATTAACTCATAGTAATTACTCTACTTTAATGAATGATAACGATGTGTCTAAAAATGATATACTTCCTTTTGTGATTTTTCAAGGTGATGTTATACCTAATAATGACATGACCTAATGCTTAATGTCATTCATACTTTTACATTACAAATATGTGTTTAGCCTTACTTATTTTTCAAACTAAAAGCCTCAAAAAAACATAGTGGTAGAATGTGTTACAAAATATTGCATCAATGTACTAATACATTGTGAGCAATAGACCTTAAAAAAATATCATAAATAATTTTGGATTTTGTCAACAATTGAAATATTTTAGTGAAATAGTGCAAAAGATATATTCAACATAGCTTGGTAATGTTCATTCGGATCACAAATTCTCTAATTACATATAAAAATATTCAATATCCCATAGGTCAAATTCAATTTTTTAAATGTATAATATTCCATATAATATCCCATAGCTTGGCAATGTTTACTTATAATTACATATAGAAATGTATAATATCTCATAGGTCAATTTCAATTTCATAATAAAATACTTCAAATTATTGTGCAAAGCAAAAGACTTCAAAATACTTCATTCCCACAAAGCAAAGCAGAAGACTTCATTCGTGTGTGCAGGAGCTTGATCAGGAAGAGGAGATTCACAAGAAGAGTGACCAAAGTAGTGAACTATTTGAACAAAGGAGCTCAATTAGGAAGAGGAGATTCACAGGATGAGAGATGGTAGGTTAATGAAGAACCTGACTAGAACTCGTTGAGTGAGTGATAGTTCGGATCAAAATGTGTTACGTTGAACCCTGAGGTGGCTATAGCTTCAATTGGGTGGACTAATTCTGATGCTATCGGGTGAGATGGTGAAGATAGGCTTATCAGTTTACAGGTGAGCCATCACTTAGCTTCATCTTATGTGCATCTCAAATATAATTAGATTTGCATAGCTATTGTTTCATGGGTATCCCATTGATGCATTTTTAGGGTACCGAGAAACACATGATATGGAGGCTATTGTTTGGGTTGACACTACTGGTTTGAAGAGGTTTGTTCTGATCATAGTTTATGTCTGATTGGAAGAAAATTTTAAATTGACCTTAAATTGATAACCCCATTACATCAATTGAGAAGAATAAAAAGTAGGGTTATTGTCACATATGAGAGTGAACAACATAGAAAACTTGGTTACAATGTTATCTTCGACAAATTTGATGACCATGTATGTGATACAATTTTTTTTTTCGATCGGTAAACTGTCGTAGCCATAGATTTTTATTGATATTAAATCCTAATACAACCCGGATCACTAGGGGCACCGGTAGGAAAGAGTCGGGTGGAGAAAACCTCCGGTCTCACCTCATATAAGTTATATAGTACAATTGAGGAGATCTCAGACCTCAGTTCAAGCCCAAATAATGGCTTATTTGAAGCAATTCAATACATATAAGTGGACTCCAAGAATTATCAGTATATCTCTGTCCACAATCAATACAAGTAGCTAAAATCCTCAGAGATTGATGATGCTCTGATCACCCCTAGATCGAGACTCTTAAGGTCTCCTTCTTGATCCTCATCAGCAATGGTCGTGAGCCCATGTATAGCTGTGCACTCTATCCCTACCATTGAAATTCCTAGATTTTGCTTAGTTCTATGCTTGTTGGAGCTAGCCTATCTATTACCTGCAAAACATAGTGACAAGCTAACCAAGCCTTCTCGAATTATGTTAAGGGTTAGCTCACCTATATATAATACCAAAATTTGACCATATAGCATCAATAATGTGAATTTCAAACTTTAAAAATTATGTTAAGATACAGTATGTAGTTATCACCGCACTAGAATAGTTAATGATCTCCCATAAATTAATGAATAAAAAATAGTCCACTGAAGAATATTAATAGCTATAAAGAAAGATCAATTATCATAGAGATATACACCTTCAAAGAAGCATACTAACTTAAGCAAGTAGAACACCTTCTTTAGAAGTCTAATTATTACTATGCATGTGGAAGCTAGCTTTGCTGACGTCTGTAAGAAGAATGATGAGTAACCAATCCTACTTCAATTCCCAACTAAGGGTAGTCACACATATATCCACTTTCAAAACATAATTCAAGAATATAGCATAGATGCTTGTAAATTTAAATAGATATATTTAACATGAATCAGTATTGGGATGCCATTTTCAGTAAAATTTGATAAACACCCATTATATATTCAGTAAAGCATTGGACAGACGATAGTAGATTTCATCAAGATGAAACAAGTAGGTAGAAATATTTCTAATAAGGCCGAGTATTTAGTATTTCTGTCAAGCCAGAGTACCAGAAGAAAAGCACGTATAACCATAAATTTATATAACTAACCAACTAAGTATTTATGAAGCTAATCCAAGATCAAGCTATCAACCTGCCGAAGACATTATCCAGAAACATATAAAAACAGAGGTTTCATAGTAGTAGCACAAAACCTATAACCCTCCCCTAACTGGCTACAACCAAAAGAGTAATTAACATAATATACTAAATTTCCATCATGAAAGCCATTAAGGATTAAGGTGGCCTACTATATCGACAAGTTAAAATATCCAGATATTCTGAAAGATAGAAGCTATCAAAAATGCAGACTACCTTAAACAAACAAAATGCCTACTAACTAGCTAACATGCTAGGATTAATTTTGTAGTAAGCATAATGTGAACATGCCACTATATATAATGATATCCTAAAGCATGTTTAAAGGATAGTGATTACTCTTGCCTACATCATCTATCCACGTGACTGGAGAGGGAACGGGCTCTCTACAAGATTATGAATATAAAGTATTATAAAGGTATCTGAATATAAATATATATATAGATAGATAGATAGATAGATAGAGAGAGAGAGAGAGAGAGAGAGAGAGAGAGAGCGAGAGAGAGAGAGAGAGAGAGAGAGAGAGAGAGAGAGAGAGAGAGAGAGAGAGAGAGAGAGATCTGCAATTTCTAAGGAGTTTATTTAGCTCCTCCTTTTTAACTGCTGAGAGATCAATGCAAGAGAGTGTATGTGATACAAAATTTACAAGTTATAGCTTCTATCCAATGTGTGTAGTATTTAGTCATCAATAAAAATTTGTGACCTGCAGAAGAGTTTGGGTTAATGACACTATTGAAATATAATGCCCATCAGGCGAATGGTCTTCACCAAATACACCAAATAGTTGTCTAAGTCTGAGATTAAACATTAGCTAAGTCTATGAAATAGCTAAGATCAAAATTTATCAAAATGAGATCCATTTAACCATTTGTCTGTTAAATTTTTATCGTAACTATTTATAAAGCTAGTAACAAATCTTTCATCGTAACTGTTTATAAAGCTGGTAACAAATCTAACTAAGACTAATCAATCTCTTAACATTAGATTAATTTTGCTGATATGTTCAACGTATGCTTGTTCTTTGTATGTGACACATTCAGTGAGCAGTTTCTTCATCATGTATTCTTGGGCATATAGTTCATCAGTGATTTTGGAAACATGCAGTGCCAATTCTTCATCCTCTTTGATCTTCGATACTCTGTGCTCTAAATTTCCACCCAATTCAGCCTTGAATTGCTCCATTGTCAAGATCTCTTCGTCACTCATTAGATTCAAAAGATCTTCTGTATGCTCAAACTTATCCACATCACCTTTCAATAGTTTATAGTAATGATCATGAGTAGCAATCATCTCATCAGGCTCTGGCCTTGTTTTATCACACAACCTCTCCTTCATTGTCATATGGTTATCCAAGCTTGTGAAAGTTCCTTTGAATGGAGTATCCCAAGTGTTCATTGCATCAATCTTGTGCTTAATTATCCTTGTTATCAATGCATGTAAAATAGAATATTTCTTCCCATTTGCCTCAGTCATTTTCTTCTCAAACATTTCTACTTTGTATTTCTAATATATGGCATCCTGAGATGCAAGCACGATCCTCTGCTCTTCCTAATAATCAATAGGTCATTATGGTATTGCAGTCCTTTGATCCTTTTGCAATTGAGTGGCTATATATTGCCACTTTTGTCTTTCTTCAACCTATGCATGATATGCATCCTTGTAGTGAATCATTTCTCTTGTGACAAAATCCACCCGATCTACATTTAGTCTAGCCACATTTAAACTTAACATTGTAGTCTCCATGGGATTGGTCATCCCCACCTGTCGAATAGTCAATGCTGCAAATAGCTCATCTGGATCAATCAGAAGGGTCCTTTTGTCTTGAGGGTACACAACCCATTTCAGTAATGCTTTTTGTCCTTGACCATATCCAGATCCAGTATACACTATATCAATATTTTCAAGTAATTTGAAGTTCTCTTTACCAACTGGTTTGGCATATGTGTCAAACATTAATGCACCCTTCATATTCCAACCACAATATATGATCATGCCAGCATCTTTCAGCATTTGTCTCCCTTTGGCTGGAGTTATTGTCTTCATTTTCTCATCAATGTACTCTTGAAGCTTATTTAAAGCTTCTTCACTGATGTCTTCTCTTCCTTCAATCCTCAACTGCTTTTCTTTATGCTGATATATAAATGTCTGAAATTCAAATTCAGGGTTTTGGATGAATTTCTCATCCGAAACAAAGTTGTCACAATCATCAATTCTCTCATCTGAAATTGCATGTTTTGGGGGCTCAACAAGAATTTCATTTTCTCCCTCTCCCTCAGTAGCCTCTATTGGAACCTCATTGTGCCTCTCATGGGCCTTGGAATTTTGGTGACAAATGGTCAAGAGGAACCTCTATCCTTGGTTCAGATGGCCTGTGTAGAAGATCCTTTTTCAGGGATTCCTTCAAGGATTTCTTGTCTTAGATCCATAAGTTTCTCTGCTTTAGCCAATGGTTCTGTGATATCTTCAAGATCATGTTTGATCATATCCCTAACAATCTTCAAGTTCAGGTGTGCTTACCCTTCAAAGACTCATTGATGGCTAACTTTGACTATGGTTTACATGGAAATAACTCACCATTGCTATTTCATTTTGTTACCACGAGCTGAATCCATTGATGTTCATATTTACTTTAAGATGGATCAATACAACCTATGTGGGAAGGTATAAATCTATATATTTTTCAAGTTTTCTTTCCTCTCTTTAATTTTCTTGAAGCTTTGCAAGTGGATTGTTTTTTTCTTTAGAATAGTAGCATTTTGTCCATGCAATCATTAGCGTTTGTCACTATCAAATACAAATTGATATTTTGAGCTTAGTCAAGCTAAGGACTTAAATAAGACAAAAACATATCCCCTCATATCCAAGGCTTCCCATAAACAGTTAGAAATTTTACATTTCAAGATTTTAGAGCATCTTCTACACAAAACTTGCAATCATTGAACTAATAATTTTATAATTAAAACATTACCCAAAATTACATAACAATAACTCGATTGCTCTTATTCTTCCTTTGACATTGTCTCTCTAATCTAAAAGCTCTCATTACTATCCGTTCTTGGTGAGTGATTGAACTCAAGGGTTTTTTGACCATATTCTTGGAATTTCTTTCACCCTATCTTCTATCACCTCTTGATACTCAAAATCCCTTATCTCTATTTGATAATTAAAACCTCATAGCACTGAGGTTTTGATAGCACTGATGTTTTCCAAAGTTAAGTTTAAGTTTTGACTACCTTCTATAACCCTTAACCAAATTAGAGTAACTTAACCATCTATTAGCCAAGTAAAATTTTCCAAAGTTAAGTTTAAGTCCGTACTGATATGTAATGCAAATAATATGGATAAAGAGAGTTTGTAGTGAACCATCAATCCCCAAACCTAACTCAACCTTGTAAAGAAAGGGAGAGATAGAGATAGAGGTCGATGGGGAGAAGGGGACAGAGAGACAGAGAGTGGGAGGGAGAGAATGGATAGAATGGGATATAGACACCTGAGAGAAAGAAAGAGGCAAAGAGGGAGAGATAGAGATAGAGGGAGAGAGGGAGAGAGAGAGAGAGAGAGAGAGAGAGAGAGTGGGAGGGAGAGAATGGATAGAATGGGATAGAGACACCTGAGAGAAAGAGGCAAAGAGAGGGAGAGATAAAGATAGATGGCGCGCGCGCGCGAGAGAGAGAGAGAGAGAGAGAGAGAGAGAGAGAGAGAGAGAGAGAGAGAGAGAGATTTTTTTTAAAATATTAACTTTTATCAAAATTTTGATGAACGCCCCCAAAATGCTTTGACGAGACTGCTGAGCTTGCAACGAAATTTTTTCGTCGAAGGCACAACGTTCTTGTCGGAGCATAGTGGCAATCCGTTAGAATTCTAATGATTGATGTCATCCAAATTTGGTGCACGTACAACATGGTTTCTATGGGAATGTTGTACGAGCGACAAAAAACTACCATGGTTTCCATCGAAGTTCCGATGAAAATTGTTGCATGGTCCCATATGAGATAAAATTGGTTTCCAACAAAATGTTCGTTGGTTGTTCAACGAAATATACTGCGTCGGATGCTCCGACGAAATTTTAGCGACGTAAAACTCGCTGCCATTTCGTCGAACCTATGACACAAAACTGTCAAAATTTTGATGATATTTCATTGGAAAATGTGTCCAAATGTGCTAGTGACTCAAGACTAAGTTTCCTGGGGCACCATAGTCCCAAGACAAGGGTGCTTGGGATGCTATACTCCACCAAGAATCAACTAAATTTTTTGGCAAAGAGTAGATATAGGCCTCCAAGAACACAAATTTAGAATCCCAGCCAATTTCTCAGTCTTAGGAAGTAGTCACCATAGGCAACCGAATCTCAGCAAAAACAATTTATATTTAATTCACAAGTCAAAACCCTATCATTTTGTATTATTCCAATTGACATCTCCAAACAACAAAATAATAGAAACTGAAGAACATAGATACTAAATTAGCTCTCTTGAATAAGAGTATATTTAATCATATTCGTCTCTTGGTGGCTTCGTATTATAATCTGATTGAAAAAGGGGATTCTTAGCTTAGTTGGCCTATCCTATTGTTTATCTAAGTGTTATAAGGGGATTCTAGATGAGCTTAGTTGGCCTATCCTATTGTTTATTTAATCAAATGGACTCACATAGGATTGCACTATAGGACTTACATATTTTATTAAGATTTAATTGAATTAATTAAATAAATATTTTTATTTATTCAATTAATTCATTAGCTTTTCTACTTTTAATTAAATGTATATTTTTTTAATTTAATTAACTCATTAGTCTTTTCTTTCTAAGATTAAATAGATATTTATTTTTATAATTATTCTAATCCCACTTTTTTGCTCTATCAATTAAATAAATACTTTTATTTATTTATTCAATTTATTATTCTCTCCTCTCTAATCCTAGCCCTCCAACTTGTTCAAATGGATTGCAATCTAAATTCATAGGCATGTAACAAATGTCATAATCCTCTTCATTCACTTCATCCTTTCTTCAATGTTCAAATTCATTGAACCAAAAAGTCAACCCACCTTTTAACCTTATCCCTCCATTTTGAATTAACCTCTTAATCTTATTCACTCTCATGTACTACTCAATCTCCTCCCTTCAGTTTTGCCCACCCTTCAATCTTATTGACTCTCTTCTAACTATGTGATCATGGTCATTCCTCTTTTAACCTCTTAATTTAAACCCTTGATTCTCTTGGTGATTTCTATAAAAGAGGTTGCTTCCTTCTATTTTGATCATCCACAATCATTAGAGTACTTAGGTAATGCAAAATCATTCTAGAGCTTATATCATCATCCCTATTGCATCATAGCTTTACCTCATCAAAGCAACTATTCTTCATTCTTTCGTGACCTCTTGTGCTTGTGCTTCATAGTTGAGAGCAAATATTATTTCCTCAACTAACCTCCCCTATCAATGCCACTACAACTAATAATTCAAATTATAAGGCTCAAATAATAAAATGATAATATCTCTCAATCACATACGTAGGCCCACCCAATTATTCATTTTGAAAAGGTTGAATGTTACACATTAGCATATTAAATCTCCTGCTTTAAGAGGAAAGTCTTTTAAAAAAGCCAAATTTTGCAAGCCAACTTACTAGTAGATTGGTTAGATATATAGATTCAAATTGGGAAAGTTTCACAAATGGTCAAATTATATTTATACCTATAATTTAGTTTTTATTCTATAGTATTTTATTTGAAGTAGAACAATCTATTGTATCACTTTTTATAGTAGAGGTTGTGTAGAAAGATACTACATTTACAACTTGCTAGACAATGTAGTTGAAAACATTATAAGAGGATATGCAATAGACACATGGACCCACCTTATTATATTGCCATAACCCAATTATTATACTAATGAGAAAGAACCCAATCTCTAATAGTAAGACTAAGGATATTGAGACTCAACATCACTCTTTTAGAGCTGGTTTAGAAAGGATTGTTTAAGATTATATATTATCTTGTTGATTATTAGATAGAAAATATATTGACAAAGCCCGTCTTGTGAGGAGCTTACAGTTTAACTTCTAATTTAAGTTTTTCCTAATGATTATAATCGGTGAAAACAATAGAATCATATCTATTATATAATTAATAAATTATAATTAATCAATAATTTACTTGTATATTGCATAATATTTTAATACAAATTATTCATATAATAAAAAAATTCCTCTCAAATGCTGCTCTTTTTCCTCTATATAGTGCAGCGATAAAGTAACGGTAACTTTTATAATTTTCTGTGATATATGCCTGACCTATTTTGTTTGTATACATATTTTTCGAACGATGAAAAGTAAGCATTTTAAAAACAACCCGTACATAAAAATTTCCTGCAGAATATGGCACTGTAATAACCATTCTAGCATTATATACCTTGCACAGCATACAACAAGCTTTTGCGAAGCAGATATTGAATCTAAAGTTATTTTGGAGATGTATTAGAGCCCACAATCAGTTTGTTTTTTATTTTTAACATTTTCATTACCATCGACGATGCCACCTGATGAAAACTTGTAACAGTAAAAAGCAATTGAAGGAAATTCCGATCAATTAGTTTGTTAAGAATTATAGATTCTGACCTTACAGGTATGGGTATCATAAAAGAGAACCATAATGCGCTCTAAATTTTACTCTTGGACAGTATTTCAATCTCAAAGTTATTTTCAATGATAAAATAAATGCTAAAAACGTAAACCTTAACATCAAATCATAGCATAGATGGCAAACAAAGTGAGAGGTTCGAGTCTATAAACAATAATGGAATACCTAGATTTCCTAGCATATAATCTGTTTGAATACCACTGTAACTTCACAGTGACTTAAATAAGTTGCAGAAAATCTCTTGGACAATAGCGTCCCCTTGACTTCATGACAGGCTGCACATACACAATCTCGTCATTAAACTTTTTCTTTTATCTCCGAGCATAGAGTCCATCGAATTCATGATAGGCTGCACACACAATCACTTTATTAAAAAATATTTTTGTAAGCTAAAGAAAAATCAATAAGCAGAAATTATCATCATAAAAATTACGTAAGATTGAGATTAGTCTGATGTAGATTTTGTTGAGTTGCACCATCTGTTTCCAAATCATTGTCAAATCCCTCCATAATGTCAATGTTGAGGTGGCATGTCCTGCAACCTCCTTCAATCTGTATCATGTTTAGAATTTCATTATGGTAAAAAGAAAAAGAACCATTATGATGGCAATGCGGATATGCGTACAAGTCTATTACCTTTTTAAACAGGTTAGCGTTTTCCAGCATAAGTGATTTTGCCTGCTTGACAATTGAAATCATCAGCCTTTGCCAAAATAACTTCATTACAGTTGTGATCAGTAAGAAATTTATAACAGTTTTGTTAATGCAGTGCATAGCAACTTGATGTTATACGCAAAACATGACGAAAAAGCCAAATCAACTTGAAATGTGGTTTATAATTATAGGAATCCTTAAGGTCAGATGTCAAAACCGTGTAACAATTGAAAAACAACAATAGCGAACATGGAACAGAATTGCAAACTATTTAATTGATTTATTCATGAACAGGTTACAATTTTATTGGTGTGAAAGAATTAATAGTTAAACATTTTAACAGGTAATCGTAATTGTTTGACAACAAATTGAGCTAAATAGAGCTAAATACAATAAACTCGGATTCAATCATAGATTTAACAGGGACTCGATTACATATATACAATTAGGTTTTTACTGATACAGCGTATATTCCAACACTCCCTTTTAATGCTATAATATTTAGTTGATTGACAAAATAAAACAATACATTATGCGGAAACAGTTATTTGTAAAATATCTTAAACTGCTTTCAAGTATAATCACTCTGTTATAATTCATATTTAGAACATTATTGGATACCATTTACACATGAACTCTCTCATCAGCCTCTTAAAAGTATAATACTGAACTTTCAGATTTTAGATCTCGTTTTTAACTATTAGACATCAATTCTTACATATATGACTCATAACCCTAATAAAATATAATTTCTTTGACTCAAACAAATAACTATTCTCTACTACATCGCTCTTTATTTTCAAATTGTTACCCTCTTCAAAATGGTTCATTTTCAATGAAGTCATCATCACTATCAACAGATGATCCTTCAACAACTTTCATTCTCAGCTTTACTATTGCAGTGAACTACTCAAAAGCAGGTTTCTTTTAAACAAACTTTGACTTAATAGCAACACATTTCAAAAAATAGACTTAGCAAGGGGTGTCTTCCTCTTGACAAAGGACACTTATTTTTCTCTTTAAGATAAGCTGCAACAAATACAGCTCCACTTTCACCTCAAGACTTTCAATTTACTACACCAACGAACAGTAGTCTCGGCATGATGGGATTGAGGCAGTTATGTTCTTCATCAACGTAGGTTCCTTTTGAATTGCTATCTCAAACTAGAATGATGAGTGGCTTCATCCCATTCTCAATGCAATCGAACGACCAAATTTAACGAGGAAAGGAAAGCATATCAAACAGAAAAATTACAACAGTTTTTTAACCTCCATAACCAGACAAGGATAACTGTGTCACCAAAACGCCTTTTCTCGCTCTTCGGCTGCTTCTTATTACTCTAGCTTGCCAAACAAAAATGTTGAATGAAGAGGGGGAGCAAAAAGAAAGAAACATAATTTATATTAAGAAACAAATACATGACATGTATCATCTGAGCTTCGGTTCATAGATTTAAAAACCATTACTATCAGACTTAGCAGTTTCATACATTCTGATTCAGATCATTACAGGTTCATACACTTAATTCATTACAGACTACTATTTCCAGCTCTGTGGAGCTGGACTCTGCTCTACTGAGAGAGTGAGTTCCAATGTACAAAACCCTACAATATATAGAAAACGTACAATCAATGGAGGACAAACAATAAACATAAAATATTGTTTATCAAACCGTGAAAGACCAGTTGATGGGACAGGTGACAGCTTGGAGAAGAGATTGAAATCAATTCGAATCCAAGAAAGAGCTATATTGAATTCTGATCAATAATATTGAGATGAAGGCTGGACATATGGCGGATACGGAGTTGATAAAAGCAGCTGATAGATATGAATGTGTGCACGAATGAACAACTGGTTCTACTGGTGAGTAGTTTTGATTATTTCCAAAAAAAAACACTCATGACCAGATGGCAGCAGCTATTCTTCCAAAAACACACTAATGTATTATGGAAAGCCGGCGTTGGCAAAAGACACTAATCTGGTGAAGATCGATGTATGACGAATGCTTAGGAGTTGTCATTGATGGCAACCCAGTTCAGAAATCATATCCGGTGTACATAGATTTGATTTACCGGAAGTTATATTGTTCACAAAGCATAAGTCTGGAAGGTGGAACATAGTAACTGGTAGAGCATGAGTATAGTTTGCATATCTTGATTTTGGTTGTGTAACTTTGGTTGCGGTGATAGAGGCAGATGATTCAATGTTTGAGGCAGATTATTCCGTAATCCTGATATCCGGTGTTGATTCATGAGTTAGATTAAAGGTCCAGTATTCGGTAATTCAGCTAGAATAGAGATATTTTTGTGTAACGTGTGTTGCGGAATCCTTGGGTTGATTTCTGTGATTGGTTTCGTGATCGAGGAGATTGGGACGACTTGTATGAAGTTTGTTATCATTTTGTTTGGATCCGTATATGGATTTGTGGATAGATTGAGCCGACTTAAGGTTACACATTTCATGTTGCCTGTTATGTGGTTTGTGAAAGCCGACATAAGAAATGATTCATTTTGCTGATGCGGATATATAAGTCTGATCCATTTGAGCATTTTGGGTGGTGATGTAAGTATGAGAAGTCTGTATGAGCGAATGTGTGAAGTTTGGTGAATGTGATTGAAGATTTAGGTGCTCCGATATATGACAGAGCAAAAAGACAAAACAGTTGCAAAAGTCAATTTGAGCCTAACCAGAACTGCTTTTTGGCATATGTAGATGCTATACGTCAGTTCATTTGTTATTGTAATCAATTGTAATCGCCTGTAAGACAGTGAGCCTTCCTCCAGGTTATAGAGCAGTGAGCTCTAGGTAGTGTGCTTGAATGCAAGTGCATTCCCCTTTATGTACTATTATCATACTTTTAGCCATAGTATAATAATATTGTGGGTTCAAATCAACTTACCGTGACACTTGAAGATCTTGATGCAGCTATGAAAGAGAAGAGTAGCCTGAGGAGACGTCTGGAAGTAGCTAAAAATTTCATTGAATCTCTGAAGGAACAAGTCAACACATCAAGAGAGAAGAGTTTGGAACTGATGGATAAACTCAAGGAGAAAGAAGAACAAAGCATTGACAATCAAGCCCTACAAGAAAAGATAGATGAATGTGAGAATCTTGCTAGAGAGAATGCAGTCTTGAAGAATGAGATGAAATCCATTGTGATGAAGTTGACAAAGGAGATTGAAGACAGAAAGAAGAATTAGGGAAATCTGACTCAATCATTGAATGATAGATCTGATAAATGTTGCAGATTGAACTATGAGAATGATCAGTTCAAAATTGAATTGGTGCATTGGAAGAATGATGGACAAGAACTTGAAAGGCAAATCATAATTCTGAGATGAGCTCTCTACTACTAATGAGTACATAAAAAAATTCAAAGCTAGCTCAACCCGGCTAGATGAGATGTTTGAAAGTCAGAGACATGGGAAAGACATGCGATGACTTGGATATGAGAAAGGAGAATCCTCCGGTTCTGGACAAAGCAATCATCAAAAGAAAAAGAAACCTCCGGTAAGATAGCCTAATGCCTATAAATTCAATGGTAAATTTTTTTTTGTGGAAAATTTGGTCATATGGCAAGTCAGTGTAGAAATAAGATGAATAATAGAATGATGAATAATGTGATGAATAATGGTCCTACCTTCACCAGTCAATGTTTCATATTCAACAACTTTGGTCATAAGTCAAACATGTGAAGAATAATGATGAATAATTTTCAAAATAAGAGATGCTATGTTTGTGGAATGTTTGAACATATTTCTAACCAATGCATTATGAGATCAAATCAAATGAACTTCAAGCCTATGCATGAAAATGTTGTTTGCTATGCATGGAAATGTTGTTTGCTATGCATGCAACAAATCCGGTCACATTGCAAAATATTGCAGAAGCAAGAATGTGAGCAGGAATGCTCTAGTAGACAAGAACTGATCAGACGAAAAGGGCAAATCAAAGGTTGAAGAAGTTAGAGAGAAACATAAGATGTGAGTTAAGAAGGAAGATTCAAATATTTAGAATGGCTCCATACCTGATTCCAGTGTTGGAACCTCATTCGGTAACAAAGGCATTTTGGCCTTAAGGGGGAAGCTTTTCATGCAGATCCTTAAAACCCCCTTTTGGAGATTTGTGACCGGTCGAGGATGGTTACAGATGAAAGAGATTAGTTATGTAGTTGATATCTAGAAGATTACATGCCTATATGAATATCTGGTGATGAATTCTTGAAGAAACAAGGTATCCAAAAAGCCTTTAGGGTTGTGCATTTATTGCAACTTGAAGTTAGGGTTTCGGAGGATAAAAGGCATTCTTCTATTCATTTTTCACATTGCGAACAAAGAGAAAGGGCATAAGAGAAAGGCGAACGAGATTGGGCAATGATAACTAAACTTGAAGCGATCAGACAACGATTTCTAGAATCCAGTTGAATTTGAGAAGGTATTCATTCATGTTCGCGCTGTTTTTCATACCCTAATTTCAAAATGGCATCAGCATCTGGTATTGCAACTCAGTTGGTAGCTGAGATCATTGAAAGGGAAAGGCCAGTGTTTAAGAGACATCCATTCAAATCGGTTGAAGATGATTCAAAAGGAGCATTTTCTCTTGTATGGTATGGCGTGCTGCACAATGAAGATATTAGGGCATATATTCACTGTAATATCAAGCTTGGGAATGCGGACATGCTATCACTATACACCAATCATATGATGGATGGAATGGGAAATTTGAAGCCCGAATTAAAATCATTGCAAGATAAAGGTTTTATCTAGTTTGTTCATTTTTTGGTGTTCAATGAACCCAAATGGGTTAGGTACATCTTGAGCTGAATCCATGATGAATTTATATGGCTGAATAAACCTCACAAGATCACAAAGTAAGTCATTCAAGTGGTAAGTTGTCTGAGTGCAATCGGTGAGATCCCCGCTCTAAGAAATGTCAAGAACACAACAGTGAACGCAGTTACTGGATTCCAGTATGACAACCGATCGATGGCAACAAGTGATATCATAGAGCATGATGTAAGATTTGCTTCAATAGTGTCAAGATACAAGGCGTACTAGTCCAACAAACAAAATTAGTATCCAGTACTGCAATATATGCGGCCTATCAAATGCTCAAGGAGGACAAAAGATATGATTTGTGCGGAGTACTTCTCAGTGAGCTGATGAGAAACTTGAAGAAGATAAAACAAGATAAGGAACATTTTTTCAAATTCAGTTCTCTGATTGTTTGTTTAGCACTTTACTTCTTGAATTAAATCCCCGGAATAGGAAAAGTACAATGGGCTTATGATAAACCGATGATAATACAAATCAAAGAAGGCTTACAAGGATTGGGTGATACTGTAGCTCAGAAATCTGCTTTGTGGGGATATTTTAAATAATTTCAAGCAATGATGCAAAGCAGAGAGAGGATCCCAAAAGATATTGTTGAAAAATATGCGAATACAACCTATTTCATGGTAGACAAAGATCAATGTCACATGGAGGCAGTTGAACCTAGAACTGTTTGGATCATGCCCTTGGGGTATGAGGTAGATGGAAATACACTTGATGCATATGCTCAACACCTATTGAGCAAACTGGTAGATGTGAAGGAAGAGAGGTTTGGTAGTTTCAAAGAGAAGGATCTTGATCTACACAAGAAATTCCTTGAGCCGACAAGGAAGAGGAAAGTCAAAAAAGAGGTTGAATAGCTTGCTGAACAAATGGGTATTACAAAAGAAGTTGTGCAAAGGGCTAGGGAGAAAAATATTCTCAAGGAGGACATGGTAAATCCTAATAAGTCAAAACTGGTCTCCATTCCTCTCAAGTAATCAAAGCCAAGGCAATCCCAGTGGTGCAGGAGCACCCAATTTTGGTTGCATTTTCAAAGTTTTCAACAATTTTGATGTGATTAGGTTCAAATGTGTGCTTTGTCAGTTTGAAATGGCATCTCATAAGTGCACCGAGATAACCTATTTTGATGGGTTGTTTTTTGGTGAGTCATCGGGTATCAGAAGGAGTCGGTTCAAGTTACCCCGACATCCCGATGAGAAAGCATTGGCTTGGAGCGTGTTCACTAGATGGAGTACTGGAGATCGGCAAGAGGGGTTTTCACCCTACGCCGATCACCCGATGAGACTGACTCCCTTGCTATGTTGTCATCGGCCATCAAAAGTCCGGCTGTGAAGTTTCCCCGGTGACCCGATGGAAAGTGCAAAGTGGTGTGTGTCACCATCGAACATCGGTAGCCCAATGTTAGTGTTATGCTGACAATCCAATGGAAAACGCAAAGTGGTGTGTCGCCATCGAACACCGATAGCCCTATGTTGATGTTGCGTTGATGACCCGATAGAAAGCATGAAGCAGTGTGGGAAGTCAACGGTCATCAGTAGCCCCGTTCTGATGTTACATTGAAGATCCGATAGGAAGTGCGAAGAGTTGGAGGTTATCATCGGACATTGGTAACCTTGTTTGGATGTTACCCTGATGCTCCAATAGAACCTGTCCGATAGTTGCCACTGGAAACCGTTGGTAACAAGATCAATCTTGTCCAATAGGAGTTCACGACAGAGGATGGAATGCATAAAAGACCCAGTGGGCATTTGTAAAAGGGTTGTTGTTTTGAATGTGGATTGTTGATTGCCACGGAGAACACATCTGTTTTTCTGAATAATAAAGAGAAACCTATTTTTTGGTTTCCATTCAGTGTCGGATTTCTGTTTGTGAATTGCAATAATGTTTTAGAATCTTTAACATCACTTATGCAGTCAATGTAAACGCTTCATGTCTCTATTCTGTGAGTTACTGAGTTGAACCCGGGAATAAGCTCGGAATATGTAAATAAGTTTTCCTTTTTCAGTTTTGGTTCTCTGTTTGTAGATAACAACATGGCTCTGGCTTGAAACTCCACACGACCATTGGAGGTGGTCAAGTAGAGCCAATCATGTACAATAGGTTTTCATTTGTACATTAGCTATTCTTGCAAACTGGCCCTAGACGAGCTTGGTGATAGTCCGGCTAGGTGTCAGTAGTACGAAGGAGATAACTTGCAGGGGAGCATGTTGGCATATGCACACTCCAATGAGACATTGTATGTGATTGAAGGTTTTGTCATTGATGGCAACTTTACAATCCTATGGCACTGACAAGGCATTACACCGACAAGATAGTTCACCGACATCAACAGATCACACTCTACACTAGCACAGAGAAAGGAAGCATACCGGCATAGAGGCCGACAGGATTTTTGTTATATTATATTTTGTTTATTATTGTAAAAACCTTGTAAGCCGACTTGGTAAGTTGTAAAATGACTCATATAAAAGAGATCATTGTAGACATTTTGTAAGGGATGTAAGTGAAAAAGGAAGATATCAGGCAGACCTATTATGTGAAATATAGGTTAAAGGTTTTATGTAAAGAACAAAGCAGAAAACGGTACTGGATCAGGCATTATAGATGCTATTGTAAAGCAGTACAAGATATTGGATTTGTATAATCCACATTGTAAGTCAGTGAGACTTCCCATTGAGCAATGAGCTCTAGGCAGTTGGCCTTCCTGCATGTGCAGGCCCCCTTTTGTAAGTAATATTCTCTTATCGGCCAATAAGTGGATATTGTGGGTCACAAATCCCACCGAGGTTTTTCCCACACCGGGTTTCCTCGTTAAATCCTTGTGTCATGGTGTGTTTTACATGTGGATGATTTTAATTCTGTTTACTACATTATTTCTTGCATACCTGTACATTGTTATAATATGTTCTGCATGTTTTAAATTGAGAAATTCTAATTACCGGTTAGATACTGATTCACTCCCCCCCCCCTCTCAGTATCTGTAAGTTTCCTAACAATTGGTATCAAAGTCCGGTCCTCTCTTTTCAGAAGCCTAACAGCTTGAGGAAGATCTTGACACCGATAAAGATGGAAAATGCTTTAACTGTAATAAGTATGGTCATAGAGCAAATGAATGTAGATCTAGAAATTATCAGAATATCAACACACCCACTGGTCAATGTTCTAAATGCAACAAAGTTGATCACAATTCTGAAAATTGTAGAATGAATGTGAGATGTTATGTTTGTGGAAGATTTGGACATCTATCTAATCAATGCAGAACACAAACTGGCATAGGTTATGGGAAAGTTATTCAGAAGAATAATGTAACTTGCTATGCATGTAACAAGATTGGGCATATTGCAGAATTCTGTAGAAGTAAAGGATCATCGGCAGACAACCAAAGTTCTAGCTTGGAAGGTAAAGAAAAAGTTGAAGAGGTTAAGAAAGAATTCTCAAAACAATGGATTAGAAAAGCTGATCTAAATATTGGGAATACTCCTCCACCGGTAGAACCAGTCAATGCTTCACTGGCAAGACAGAGTGATACTTCACCAGTAGGACAGAGTGATGCTCCACCGGCACGAAGTTCTTCATCAAATTGAAGAAAGTTTCCTTGAGGGTTTGGCAATCTAATGACACGTGCTATTATTCCCTCAGTTAGAGATGAGAAGTTGGAAATTACTTCATTACCGGCAGACAATGTTAAGTGAATACTTAACCGACATGCATTTAATGTGGTAGATGGAAAATTAACACTATAAATTTGTGGTTTTGGCTCCATTTCATTTCACCTTGATTTCAAACATTCGTAGAGCGTGAAATTTGTAGAGCTAAGGAATTTCAAGCAAAGAGGCGAAGCACTTCAAGCAATCAATCCATCCAAGACAGAAAAAGGTATTTATCATCATGGCATCCACCTCTGCACTTAAATATATAGAAAACCCTACTGTAATTGAGGTCATAAAACGCCCTAGGCCCGTATTTCAACTAGTTCCCGAAGTAGCAAAGAAAGATGACAATATAGGTGCTTTCTCACAAATACAAAAAGGAGTTGTTTATGCTGAAGACCCCAAAATTTACATTCACTGCAACATAGAGGAATTGGGAGATGAAGAGATCAAAACTATGTATAAAACTGTCATATGTGATCATTCCGGAAATGTGAAACCGGAACATAAAATCATTGAAACCCTAGGATTTACTAAAATCCTCTGCATTCCTGAATTTCCCAAGGATGTGATTTGGATAGTCTTAAGCAGGGTACATGGTGAATTTTTCTGGTTAGATGCAATTCACAAAATCACCAAGGAAGCTGTGAAAGTTGTCACAGGGTTACCAACCACCGGTAAAAGGCTTGATAAAACTAAGAAGGTCTCCAATGACCTAGTTACTAAGTTAACTAGTGCTACATTTGATAAAAGGTCCCTAAGAGTCACTGATGTAACCGACATCAATGTAAGGTTTATCAGCATGATATTAGGGTATAAGGCAACTCATGCAAACATACTCAATTCAGTTTCAAGTTTATGCATTAAAAGTGCTTATGACATGATCACAAATAATGCAAAAATTGATATATGTGAGTGGTTGAAGGATGAGTTAATTGACAACCTAGGTGTTGGTTGAAAATTTTGTACACTTGGGGAAATATACAAAATTGTGGTTTCAACCACAGCACACGAGTAAAAACTCTCCTAATTAAGGGAAGGCTCCCCCTATCTAACTACAACTAGGAAAATAAAATGGGATGGGACAGCAATGTTTATTCTTTTTTCAAGAAAGACAATATCCTTTTCTCTTCACAGAAAAAGATAGCGATTGAATATGAACAGCAGTAACTACTTTCAAGTGAAATGAGAGAAAGGAAATGAAGTTTCTTGAAAGCGCAAAGACTTCCGTCACTTCCTTCGAGACGGGACACCAATATCAAGCTCAAAGACTTGACTATTGGAAGTCTTATCTACCCTTTGCTATACTAAATTTTACAACGAATAAAAAACAACAGCTCAAAGGCTGAAATGATTTATTCTTTTAACACAAAGACAAGAACTAATGCAAGCTCAAAGACTTGCTGCTATTTCTTATCAAACAGTAATTTTCCTCAAGAATAGACGCAAGCTCAAAGACTTGCTGCTCCTTCAAGAGAGTTTCCTATTTTAATTAATCTTCTCTACTTGCAGCTCAAAGACTTCAAATCAGATTGGACTAAGCTCCTTTATAAACACTTTGCATCGAAGAAATAAAAAGATTCAAACTCAAACATGTAGCTCAAAGACTCAAAACTTGAGTAATCCTTTTTTGTTATTCTTCAAAAACTTTCAATCCACATATGTAAGCTCAAAGACTTCTTGCTGTAAATTTGGCAGAGTTTTTGCTTGCTTTCCAAAAGATATATTTACAATGGACCTCTCAAGTATTTATAGAAGAGAAGCCTTGAGAAAAAGGTGGGAGGATCCTAACTAACTTGAGAGATTCTCTCAACCACCAAGACTCATTCAATAAATAACTAAGACTTCATTAACTAACTAAGAGTTACTCTAACTAACTAAAACTTGTTCCAACTACAGTCCTAATCGGACACAACTTGTAGTTGTCTTACATGTAATTACAAAAGTGCAAGTAATGTGTAACTTGCATTCTACAAAAAATACTTTTACATGTAACTTGTCAAAACAAAATTACAACTAAAGATTACAAAAGAGGGAAAATTCAACTAAGTGTTGAAAAACACTTAAGTTGCATTTTGTGAAGACACGAATCCTTGAAATTTCCGGATGCTCGATTGTAGTTCCTCAGGATTCGGTTCATGGGTGTTCTTAGCAACAACCATAGTCTTCACAACAGTGTCGTGACAGCGGAGGAGCGCGGAATTGTCTTTATCCAGGATAGACTAGATTTCATGCAAAAAGGCTTGGTGTTTCATCAATGCTTGAATTGAAGCTGCCGAGAATTGTTCGCTCCTCCATTCATTATGAATCCTCATCTGTAAATTAGAAAGAACCTCTTCTTCTGGAATCAGCTCTCCATCCTGACTTACTACATTGCAAGAGGCCCTTTCACATTGTGAGACAATACCTTGATAAACTTCATCCCGGAATCTCCTTGCATCACTGATCTCCTCAACGAGGGATTTAAGAACAAGGATCTTGTTTTCCATGAGTTCTTCAAATTCCAAGTACATGACCCTGGAAGAGATGATGGCATGCTCCTGCAAAATACTCAGCTATTGTTGGTGCATGGTACGCCAGATTGCCAGACTTTTCTCAACACTTTCCGGATTCTTTTTGAAAGTGTTAGAATTCTGATCCAGTTTCTCCTCAATGGTTTCCAACTTAGACATTATTTGAAAAATGTCTTTTACCACTTGTACACATTGATCATGAAGCTGATCAACCCAGGAATCCAATGCCTGTACTTTCTGAGTAGCCCTTTCCACTCCACGAATCAATTCTTGGGAACCAGAAGAACCTATGGAGTTACTCCTTTCAGCAACAGGTTTTGTGATTTTATGAATGGCTGCCATAAGCTATCAGTTTTCTTCTTCTAGCTTGTCTTTCTTCGCAAGAAGATCGTCACACCTTTGCACTAGTGAAGCAACAAAAAACTGAGCATCATGTTTAATGACCTCATGTGTTTGCTTGCCCAATTCTACCCTTGTAACCTTATAATCAGCAGCTGGCATTTCATCAAGTGGTTTATCTGCAATAGGTTCCACAATTTCAGCTACTTTCATCTTGTTGCTATCAGCAGTTACCCTAGAGATAGTCTTTGCCTTCTTAGCAACTTTGGATCTGGACTGTTTGAGTTGCTGGTAGTCAAAGGCATCAGGTGAGATCTCTTGCTTCTTCTTTTTCGGGGTGAAAGAACTAAGCCATGGAGGCAAAGTCATCAACTCACTTCCACTAGCAGCCGTAGGCAAAGAAGAAGCAGTTTCTGTTTGAATTACCGTGGTCACCTTGGGAGGAATATCTGTTTGGATAGCGACCATAGTTTGCTCAGTTACCAATGGACATGAAGATTGCCTCATGAATTCTTCAAAACCAGAAGTGGAAGTACCAATTTCTAATAACTGAATGTAAGTGGGATTATCTTCAGGAACTTTCAACACACTTTCTTGTTGTCGATCAGGAGAAGGCTCGTATGCTAAAATGGGAACTGCATTCTAAGGAGACTCATCTATGAGCAAATCAGGAGGTGAAAGAGGCGTCTCAATGGAAACTGGAGGAATGACCTCGTGAGGCGAGTCTGAAACTAGAGACTTAGGAGCATCGTCAGATGGCTTCCCCTCTTCTGGATTATCCAGATCGATCACCCGAACATGGAACCGTGATTTCTCCTTCCCACGAATAGTCGTCTCCTCAGGAGGAAACACTACTGCACGACTGACTCATAACTTGATCCTTGTGCCCAAAGATGAAGCACCCTCCTTGTTATCAATCTGAATCTCAGACTTCCATTCAAGAGGCCCTGTAGAATCATCTTCTTTACCAACCTTGATTTTGATAAGTCTAACAGCATTACTTTTCGGCCATGCGTTAATGTTGGCCAAGATAGGCTGAAATCTGTCAAGGATGGAGACACACTCCTTGTGTGACCATTGGATCAAAGGAAGTGGAGCTTCCTCAACCCTTCGTGAAGTGTATTCAGGATCAAGTATATGCCCGTCATTGATCATCCCTCGTGGGATATCCGCCAAATTCAAGTCAACAATTTGCTCAACAGTGAGCCTACAGTAATCCATCTTCAGAACTTCGGCTTCCATGCGGAGATCTACCCAGATGTTTTCAATGCGATGAACATGCACAAAGGATTTCTTGATCTTCTCCTTCATACCTCTATAATCAAAATCAGCTCTAGGTATGAACCTCTTAAGCTTGATTTCTTGCAATTCAGCCTCCATGGCCTTAGCCTTCACAGATGTGACAAGGGAGTATCGACCAATTTTCAATGGGTTTGTGGTAGAGATCCCCATTCCAACCTTGTGTCTAGCAGACTGAAAAGTATGAACAGCCATAATCTGTCTTCCCAACTCCATAAGAATTATCTTATCGGTTGGGTATCTTGGAAGCATGTATGGCTGACCATCATAGCATCCAATCCTCATATAGGTGAAGGTAGGAAATTACAGGAACAAACACCCATACTTAGACACCTTGACCCATGCCTCATCTGATACTCTTTTGTTCCTGAGATCCATGTCAAACTGACACATGAAATATCTGAAGAATGCATCTTGGACTCTTCTAATATGCAGTCTACTGGGTTTCAATGGCAATTGGTCATAATTTTCCCAAATTGGTATAAGCGAGCGATCACCCTTGGTAGAAAGACTTGGAAAGTGTCTAAGTGACGCTGCTAAATATACAAAATAAAATACATGAAGAAGGTCATAGTGGTATGAACTACTGCAAGTTGTTTGCACAAGGCATCGCTGATGATTTCACCCCATGAAATGTGATGTGACTATCGTATGAACATAATGAATTGATACATCAATGGCTCAAAGACATTGGAGTGCTCAAGGCCCATCATCCTGCTGAGAAGAGTGATGGTGTCTCCTATTTCCCACTTGAAATCACAACGGTACAACTTGGCCCACCTTGAGAAGGAAGGTCATGGCTCTTGGATCCACCTATTGATGTGTCGCTTGCAATCTTTTTCCCTTTTCACATAATACTCTACTGCACTTTCTTTGGTGATTTCCATATAAACAGGTGCAGGAGATATTTTGAAGACCTTTTCGATTGTATCCGCATCAAGATGAATTATAGCTTCACCATCATCATTTTTTATGACTCTTGACTCCTTGTCAAAATGATGGGCGCATGCAAGAACAAACCCAGGTTCTAGGGCAGCCACTAGGAAAGAAGATGCATGATGGATATGGCTGTCCAACAGCCGCTCCAAGTTGTTATCCTGTGGATCTGCTACCCTGTTGATGAATTCTGCCATATCAACGTGCCTTATCTCCGTGTCCCTGATGCGATCCAAAGGAGAAGAAACCTAGGAAGGTGCAACCTCATTCTGATATTTGTCATATTTGTATTTCATTTTCTTTGGAGTTGGAGATGCCGGCAAATCTGACATTGATTGTGACCCTGGAATGTTGTGATGAAGACTTAAAAGAGTTAAGGCAACATCATAGTCAGCTGCAAATATCATTCTTCCTTCTTCAAATGGGTAAAACTTTGATTTCTAAATTTCATGGTATTGAGAGAGGAAGAGGGGATATATGTAGAAATGGGAAAATCTTGACTTTGACCAATTTCGGATCTTGGGAGAATTTTCGCAAGTATACAAGTTGGAAAGGACATACATGCAATCGGGATTTTAAAACCCAAATACAAGTACACTTGTAAATTCGAAAATGGAGAAATGGACGAAAAATGAGATTTTGACTTGCGGGAAATGATGGAAATGGAAAGTATGGATATGGGGAACATGAATGGATAGAAATGGGAATATTCGGGAAAGTCATTTTCATGAAAATGGGAAGAACTCTTCAACATGTAATCCGGTTTTTAAAACCCGAATTTGCAAGGGAGGGGTATTTCACACTTTCCAACTTGGAATTTTAACCAAAAAATGATTAAATTCCTTAACCGTAGGGGAAGAACAAAAATTTCCAGCGAACTTGTAATCGAGATTAAAAATCCCGAATACAAGTAAAGAGGAAATTTTGAGAAGAATCAATGCAGCTCAACAATTGCATTCCACGGGGAAGAACAAGAATTTCCTTTCACAAAAATCAATTTTGGGGGAAGAACAACACATGCCAAAAATGCAACTAAAAACGAAAAATAAAGAAAACAAGAAAATAATAAAATGAAGGAAAGAAAAGAAAGAGAACATACCTTTCTTAAAAATGCAAATGCTTCTCCAATAATGCAACAATTCTTGGAATGAAGAAGCAAAACCGGTAAAAAGGAGCAATCCAGAAATTCAAACCCTTATCCCGTTTTTTGCAAAAATGCCCCAAACTGATAAATGTAGCAGCAATCCCAATCTTGGAGGACCAAAATGCCAATGAGAGAGTGCATCCAAGTGGATTAGAGAAAAACTCCTAAGGAGGAAGAAGAAGGAATGATGCCAAATGTTGAAAAATGCAGCCAAAGGGAATCATGTGAAAAACGTGGCCACCATTTCAAACTCCAACGACATCATTAAATGGCTTGAAAATCCTCCCACCCTCCATGCCTAGGTAGGAAAGGGCAAAAAAACTTAGGAGAGTGGGGAAAAAATGCCCAAAAAGTAGATTAAAAGAACCATGTTTTGCTGATTTGGCACCAAAAACTAGTTTCAATAAACTCTAAATAGCGAAAAATGTGTTTGTAAATGCATGAGAATAGGATAGAATCCTAAACGCCTTGCATCTCCAGAAAATTTCCCCAAAAAAATCGCTTTGACATCTTCAACAAATCCATTCTCCATGCAAATCGGGTTTTAGAAAACAAATGACAAGTTTGAATTGCCCAAAATGAAGCAAATCGGGTTTTAGAGAGAAAATAACAAATTTTATTTTCACTTTTTTCACTTACATGCCAAAATCGGGTTTTTTAAGACAAATGACAAGTTTTACTTTTTACTTTATCACTTATATGCCAAAATCGGGTTTTTTTGGACAAATGACAAGTTTAAAATTGTCCAAAATGAACTTACAAGGCAAAATCGGGGTTTTTTGACCAAACTGCAAGTTTAAAATACTTGTAAAAGGGAAATAAAATCCCTATAACAAGTTAGAAACACTTGCACATATGTAATGGGGATTTAAAATCCCTATTACATGTGAAAACCATTAAAGTAGGGGTTTTTTGACCAAAATGCAAGTTTACTTGCAGTTGAGCCAAAAAATCCCTATTTTAACTAAAAATGACCAAAAATAAATAAAAAGATAAAAACATCAAAGGGGAAACTTAAAATAAATTACAAGTAACATATTTGAAATAAAAGTGGACATGTAATTGGTCAAAAATTCCCCTACAAAGACCAAAACAATGAATATCATTAAAACTTGCAGTTTGAAGAAAATTCTCCACCTACAATCGGGGTTTTAAAACCTGAAATTGAAGGAAAGGCATAGCAAACAAACCCAGAATTGGACGAAATTCAAAATGTAGTTCGAGAATGGACTAAGGATTAAGCCAGTCCAACGATTAGTCGAAATTCTACCTCGAGAAGCATGCCATAGAGTAACTTTTTTCATTTTTTCATAAAAATTTCATTGTAGTGGTCCTTCATTTTTGGAAACAAAAATGAGGACAACAATTACACATGAGGAGGATCACCCATGGAAGGTGGAATTATCATCCCAAAATAAGTGGATATGATAAAGTAATAACAAGATCACACCATAAAAGGTAGAAATCTCCTACAATACACTATCCCAATGTGGCACAAACACCTAAGTGTCTCATATGCAAACTACTATGAAATGCATTATCCTAAGTAAACTTCAGTAAGGTGTAATAATATCCAACATAAATAAATAACTATAACAACACCCCCCCCTTAAGTGCAACTTAAGGGAATGCACTTAAGACTACAATGCAACTAAGAAATGCAAGATGAGTCCCAACTACATGGCCATGATAGGTACCCATGTACAAATGCAAATGCACACAAACCAATGAAATCTCTCATAAAGCGGGGAAAGAGAGAAAAACCTAATGGGAAAAAACTCTCCCCCCAAAAAAGAGATGAAAACTATATACAAATAACTCTCAAAGAAGTATGTGAGGAACAAAAACCCATGTGAGGAAAAAGTCCCCCCCATATGAGAGAAGAAGAGAAGCTAGGTAGCCCCCCCTCAATGTAGAATCTGCACCAATGGTAGAAACTCGAAGATGAATGAAGAAACTCCTCCACAACCATCGAACAACATTCCTTCCCTTGGGAAGAATCAAAACCAAAGGTGTATCCATGAAGTCTCCCCAATCATGTAGGGAAGATGTAGGAAAAAAACTCATGATGAATGGAATCTCTGAAAAGTGCTTAAGTGTCCCCATGTCGATGCTGAAATGTACCCCCTCCAAAGGTGGTGAACTACTCCACAGTGCTGAAAAAGGCACTCCAAGATCTAGTGGAGATGAATGTAAAACAATAGCCAAAGACTCACATGTCTCCTCAAAGAACAAAGAGACTTCCTCCAATTGTTGTACAAAAGTATCCACAATCATGTCAACCTCTAAAGAATGATAGGAATAAACTGTATTCAACTTTAAAATAACTTTTACAATGTAAAGTCCGAAGAAATTTTATTTTGCAAATTTATAAATTAAAAATTGAAATTTTTTGCAGAAATAAAAATGTATTATTTTTTTGACAAATCTATACAATATACCAGAATAGGTGAAATTTTTTCCTTCACCAAATATGGTCGAGTTTATACTCAAAATTCATGGAAACAACCTCTTGGATGCAACTGTGATGTCCAAATTTCTATAGGACGCCCCCCAAAAATGTAGATCCCCAAATCCGAAAATTGAATCCTTCAAAATGTCTCCAAAAGACTAATCAATGAAGCTCTTTAGGCTCTGATACCATGTGATATTTTGCCAAGATCAAGAGCTCAAAGAAAAGTACAATAAAGAGACAAAATAGATGATAGGAATAAATTGTATTCTATCAAGATGAAATACTGATCAACTAGATCATCAAAAGTTGTTGTTACATACAATGTAGATGAGCCTGCTTATAAAGGCAAGGATATATGGATATGTGAGCACACAAACATGACATGTGGCTCAATGAGAAATAAGGGTAGGTAGGAAATAGGTGTGGTAGGTAGGAGAAATGGTAGAATATTCTACATGAGGTGGACCACCCACCGAAGGTGGAATTATCATCCCACAATAAGTGGATATGATAAAGTAATAACAAGATCACACCATAAAAGGTGGAAATCTCCTACAACACACTATCCCAATGTGGCACAAACACTCAAGTGTCTCATATGCAAACTACTATGAAATGCATTATCGTAAGTAAACTTAAGTAAGGTGTAATAATATCCAACATAAATAAATAATTACACCAACGACCATCAATGACAAAAGGGGGAGATTGTTAGAAATATATGTTTGGTTGTCACTGATGTCAAACAATGTCATCTAGATTGGTCCAGATATAGCAACTTAACATGTATAGGCGTTGCAAAGCAATGTGTATAAGTATTTCAGAGAAGTGATATGTATGTATGATGCAGAATATTTAAGATAGGTATGTATGCATAAAGGTGGAGAACATCGTTAGTATGTCTAGTTGTAGATGTGTTGCAGTCATTGATATCAAGTTACAAATGTGTGCAATTGTTGTACTCATTGTAGATATTAATGATGTGTTGCTCCGAAAATGTGTGTTGTATGTAGATGTGTTTGTCATATTGTCTAAGTTTTGGTGTTGGTTGTAGCAATTGTTTTGGTGTTTTGGAAGTGTATTCAACATTAATGGTGTTCAAGAGTGATTGCAGTGCTCCACATTCCTCCTTATTTTGGTTTCTAGTGATGATATTTTAGAAATACATTGTTCATCATCTCAATTTCCTTGTGTCAATATGGATCGTGTTTTTGTGCTTTGGAAGCATGCTTGCAAGAGTTTGAGGATATCATCATTTCGGGTCTAGACGACCTTGAATGTTTTTGTTATTATTTTTGGTTCGGTGCTTGTAATGTGTAATCTAACCTTTGGAATATTCTTGAAAGAAATCATGCAGAAGATCGTTGAAGAAGTATTCTTGGGGAAAGTGTTCTTAAGGCTGACTTGATACATATACCAGTAGCATATATATGTGTTATGATCTGATCCGATTGTGGTATGATGATGATGATTATGATAATGAATGGTATGTGAGGATGAGTTTGTGGAAGTGAAAATGTGATTAAGAGTGTTCATGAGTGCATGTGTTGAAGGAGAAAGGTAGAATTGGTGTGACAATTATTAAAGAAGGCAGATTGAGATAGAATTGCAGAGATTCTTGATAGGGTCTTCCACAAGAAGTTGTTTGGATATTTGAGCTAATCAGAAACTAATCCCATGCATGTGTAGATGCAATTCTCTCAGTTCATTTTTTTTGTCTCTATTTCTTGGCAATGAGCCATTGTATTCCAAGCAGTGAGTCTTCTAATAGTGAGCCTTGTAATCTTCATATAACTATTCATATTTTCTTGAGAGTTAACCCTCTTCATGGTTTTTCCCATTTGCTTTTTCTACATATAAAAATCTAGTCTCTCTTATGGTTGTCCATTTCTTTTATTATAGTCATGTTGCATGCATTTATTTTGAGTTAAAGTTAATTGATAATAAGTTTTAGAAGTTTAGTTTTAATCTTCCTAAAGGGGAATACCGATTCATGCCTCCCCCCCTCTTAATATTTTGGTATTTCAACAGTCTTCTCTTAGACTTTGTTATCTTTTCACTAATAAGTTATTTTGTACTGCATTCTACCAGTTTTCACTGAGACATGTTCTTAGCTTGTTTTGGTGTTTTAAATGTATGCACCATAAGTATTCCACTTTACATCAATTGGATCAAGCATTTTGATGTTCACTGGGGATAGTATAGTATTTATTGGATAACACACCATGTATTCCCTCTACTAGAGTAATGTATGGGCTTTAAGACCTAGCTGACTACACCTTTGATTGAGATATTTGCATGCGATTCACTTACAAATATTTTTAAATGTCGTCTAGGTTGATATAAAATAGTAATTATCATTGGGATACATATATGTTACTAATCAATGATTATCCATGAGTAAAAGTTATAATTGGCAAAAGTTTTTCAAATTGTTTATTCAATATGTGGGCTTATTTAAAGATTTAATGCATACTGTGAAGGTGTTTTGAAGCAAATAAGATAATATGTGTTAGAATCAATGATAGTCCCAAAGACACTGAGAGGGGGGGGGGGCGGTGAATCAGTGTCTAACCGGGTAGGAGAATATTTAAACTTATTAGGAACTTTGTATCCCAAAACAGTGTATCGGTAAATGAAAATTAATGCAGCAAATAAGAATAACAGAGGCAACATAGAGAACACACCATAACACAAGATATTAACGAGGAAACCCAGTGTGGGAAAAACCTTGGTGGGATTTGTGACCCACAATATTCACCCACTGGCCAATGAATAAATATTACTTACAATGAGGGGCCTACACATGTGGGAAGGCTAGCAGCCTAGAGCTCACTGCTCAACTACAAAATGGAAGTCTCACTGACTTACAAAATGAATTATCAAAATCAAATACAATGTACTGCTTCAGATCAACATCAATTATGTCAGGTTTAGTACCAATTTAAGCTCAGTCTATAACCAAAACCTTCGCTATCAACTATATCACCTTATAAAAAAATATCATTTGTCCTTTCTCTCACATCATCAAAATGACCTATAAGATATCATAAATATATGAGTCTTTTACAATATGCCATGTCGGATTTTACAAGAGATAATTACATTATAAAACAATAAACAAAAGTTTATTCCATGTCGGCTTGAGTGTTGGTATGCATTGTTGCCGTTGTCGGTGAAGTGTCTGTCGGTGGATGTAGAAGTCTATTGCTGGTGCCGGTAATTGCTGGTGGGTTGCTAGGTGATTGTCAGTTGGTTTCCAACTGGTTGCCATCAATGACAACATCAACTATTCTCATAAGAGTGTAGAATGCCAACAATCTCCCCCTTTGGCATTGATGGCAACACTCATGAGAAAAATCCAAAAACTGTTCCAAAAACTGAAGTCCAAAAAGGTTCCAAAAAGATGTGCTCACCCTGACCAAATGATCTCCTCTGAATAAGCATTTTTCTCTCCACTACTCCCCCTTTGACATCAATGACAAAGGTTGTCAAAAATAGTCAAACGAGTGCAAAAATTTCACCTCAAAGTCTGTAACCGGTTGGTTACAATCTGAAAAATATCTGCCAAAACTAGATTTAGACTCTGCATAAACCTTTTGCTGTCATTCAAGGTTGCCTTAGTCTGTTGGATTGTGTCGGTGAGATAGTGCATGTGATCTTCTGGTGATCGCTCTCCCTGAAGTAATGCCTTAGATATTTCTATTCTTTGAGAAATAAGATTGTCCAACTTGGGACCAAGTTTATTTTTAAGTTCTCGGGCATGAGACCTTATCCTTGCCTTTTCTTTCTCAAGTTTCTGTAATTTTTCTTCAAAACCTGCCATTTCCTGCTCAAAATCTGATATATATCTAGATGAACCAATTATGTTATCAGCTATGTCATCGATTTATTTCTGTGTTCTACTGATCTCCTTATCTATGTCCGTTGTCAAAAGGTGAGGTTTGCATGTTTCCCTATGAAGCTCTTTGTACTCCAAAATTGTAGAGTTAACTGTCGGTAATAATGTATTCAAGTGTTTTGTACACTTCTTTATGGTGTCTTCAAAGAATTTGTCCTACTCTTTTTCAACTCTCTCCTTTATTGTGTCCTCATTCACTTTATCAATGGTTATTACATTGTCAGCAATAAATTTGGACAATGTGTCCAATTTACCTAAAGAATCCTTAATATGATCTATGTTACAATTTGGTGCAATCAATTTAATAATAGGAACAGTGTTATCAATTGCCTTGTAGGCCAATGCATTGCAATCTGTTATCTTCTTGATTGAATCTAAAAGTACCTCTGTAACATTGGTAGGTCTGAATTCACTTGTAGATATGTCAGATGTTTGACCAATTACCTATATTACCTTTGTGCTTCCATCAGTTGTAACCATTTTACTTGCATTTTCCTCTGGTGGATCAGTCTAGGTTTGCATATCAACCTGCAAAGGTTTCTCAAACTGTTTTAATGTCTTAGCAATTGTCGGTTTCTCTGTTTCAATGTGTACCTCTGCCTCAAATTGTTTTCCTGAAAGTTCAACTATCGGTATCTCTGTCTCTGGTGGCCCTGTGCCAACATCTTTACCTTCAGTAGGTTTTCCAATTTCTAGCAATTGCTCTATTTGGGTTGGGATCTCAACTTCAACAGTTTGTACCGGTTTTTCTGCCATGTTGCCACTGTCAACATTGTCTTCCTTAACCTCTAAACTATCCTTATCCATAACAATATCTACTTCCTGAGTATCCACATTCATGGTAAAGAGTATCTCAGATTCAGGATTTGTATCATCATGTGTAATACCTTTAGTGTCAATAACTAGTGGATCATCTATGTGTATCGATGTAGTATCCAAAGGTGGTGGCAGTAGATTGTCAGTAATCATGATGTTTGGAATTCCACCAATTTTTCCTTTGCCCTTGTCCTTGTCCTTCTGATACACTTTAAATGTCTTTTTTGGTTGGTTCATTTCCTCTTGCTTTTCCTTCTCCACAAAAAATATATCCCAATTATCTGCAATCTCTTTTACTCTTCCTACCATTAAGCTCACTTGTCCGTGCCCACTGGCAAAAATGGATCGGTTAGCCTCAGAAATCAGTTCATCAATTTCTTCTTTTGAATTAACAGAACGTACAACTAGAAGTTTTTCAACTTTCAGTTTCTTGTCTAATTCCATCACTGCTATCCTTTTTGCTTCCAATCTTCTATACAGTTCATTAGGTAAATCATCCACAACTTCAATTAAAACCTTTTTATATATGTCCAAGTGTAAGATAGTACTGTTCTCAATGCTTTCCCTGTCATAATCATTAAATGTATTATACACTTTGTGTACATTAGCCAAATTTCCATCATCAGTTATCTCATTCAAAAAATCATTCAAAGAACGGGTAACAAGTTGTTGTTTCTTCTTTGGTGTCAATTTCTGGGGCGGTCCCCTTACTGCCTATTGTTTCTTTCTCGGAGTCCTTGCTCTCTTACGTGAAAGAGAGGGTCCCAATGAAGGTTTTCTCTTCCTCCTTTCAACTCTTTTAAACTATGTTACCTTCTCACTGTCAATTCCAAAAGATGTGTCGACCGGTGAAATATGTGCCTCTAGTTGAAGTCCTTCAAGCTCACTAGCCGATATGCCACTAAGGTTCATGACATTTTCTTTGATTTCCTTCACTTTCTTAGAAGCATCTCTAATGAATTTTTCTCTTTTCTTCAACAAATTTACATCTCCTTCAATAGTCTCAATGCTACCAAAAACTTTTTCTGATAGTTCTCTCAGTGCTTCTAGTAAAGCTTTAGCATATGTCTCCAAAATGGTAAGATCTACTTCACATCCCATTTCGGTGACCTAGATAGTCCTAGGGAGTACTGCCTCCATCCATGTCTCATCTCTTTTGATAACAAAACAGATCTCTTTATTATATTTGTCTACTACCCTCTGTGGTAACCTTTCTCTAGTTCTCATCTTAGCTTGGAAAGTTTTAAAGTAGTCTTTTATGTTTTTGTCTCTAGCAGTTCCCATGCCGGTAAAAGCTTCCTGTAGTTGCTTTCCTACCAATATATCATAACCAAAGTCTTTAGATCCTATACCGGGGATCTCTTTAGTGAAATACAACATTAAACATACCACAAGATTTCCAAAGAGGAATGTACCTTTCTTATCTCCTTTAATCTTTTTCAAATTGTCAATAAGCTTATCTTTTAGCCATTCACACACATCTATCACTGCATTGTAGTTTATCATCTCATAAGCACTGTGTATACAGAAACTAGAAACAAAGTTGAGTCTGCTGGTATGTGTGGCCTTGTAAAGCACCATACTTACAAATCTCAGATTGATGTCCTTAATATCATTTACTCACAGTGATCTATTGTCAGATGTTGCTCCGATTAGGCTTATCTCTTTGCTATTGGAAATCTTCTTTCTTTTATCAGGTCTGCTACCGGTTGAGGGTAAACCAATTACTGCCCTAATTGCTTGCTGGGTTATTTTGCAGACAGAATCCAACCATAAGAATCATCCATGTGCTCTACTCAATACAACCCTTGCTACTTCCTCTGGAAATTGAGGGATATTCAGAATTTCCATAAAACCTAGAGTTTCCACAATTTTGTGTTCGGATTTAATAGCACCATGTACATCACAAATTACCTTAGTTAACATTTTCATTAGCTCCTCAGAACCTAGTTCTTCTATATTGCAATGTATATAAATCCTAGGGTCTTCTGCAAATGCTACACCTTTAGGAATTTTTGAAAATGCCCCTATAGAGTCATCTTGCTTACCAATTTCGGGAATTATCTTAAATACGGGCCTAGGGCATTTCACATTTTCCACAATGGTAGGGTTTGGAATAAACTCGAGAGGAGAAGAAGAGGCCATTGAAAAATACCTTTTACTGCTTGAAAGTATTCTGAATGGCTGAAGAAATCACTCTACACCTTCGCCTTGAATACCTTCGCTCAGTTTTCGCGCTCTTTGCTAATTTGAATGTTCAGTGAGTAAAAAATAAGGGAAATCAGCTGATTTATAAAGATATTTCTTCCACCAACCTCATTAAATTCTTGTCGATTAAGTGAAAACTTAACACATCTGCTGGTAAGGAAGAAATCTATCTTCTCACCATCAACCAAGGGTAATCTACATGATTTTCAACTTGCTGCATTACCCCCAAAGGGTTTCTTCTTAGTTGGATGAAGAATCTCCTGCCGGTGGAGGATTACTCTGTTCTACTGGTATAGAGATAGTTTCATCAATATCTGATCTCTCTTTTTAATTCATTGTTTTGAAAATTCTTGCTTTACCTCATCTACCTTTTCTTTGCCTTTCAAACTAGATCCTTTATTGTTTGCCGGTGAAGTCTTGCTTCTAAAAAATTTAGCAATATGTCCAATTTTGTTACAAGCATAACAAGTCACATTATTCCTCTGAATAGCCTTTCCATATCCTACACCGGTTTGTGTTCTACATTGATTAAATAAATGCCCATATCTTCCACAAACATAGCATTTCACATTCATTCTGCAATTTTCTGAATTATGACCAACTTTGTTGCATTTGGAACATTGACCAGTGGGTGCATTAATATTCTGATTATTTCTGAATCTACACTGATTTGCTCTATCACCATATTTGTTACAATTGAAACATTTACCATTAAACTTATAAGCATTAGGTTGTCTTACCGATTTGTTCTAATCTAGATTGTTTGCAGTACCAGAACTTTCTCCAACTTCAAATCCAAGTCCATTAGTATCTCAAATAGGTTTCTGACTTTTCAACATGTCATCAAGCTCCTCTGAACTTTTCTTGAATTTGTCTTTGTGTTTATTTGCAGTAGCCAACTCATTTTACAGAATTTGTCTTTTGTCTCATAAGCTCAATTTTATCATGTTGCATGTGAATCAGATCTGTCTTCAGCATATCATTTTCATGACTAAGTCTTAGATTTTCATTTCCAACATCATTGAGTCTCATAGTCAAGTCTTCTTCATTCTTCTTCCTGTCTTCAATATCTTTACATAACCTAATAGTCATATCTTGCATTTCATTCTTCATATTACTGTTTTCTTGTCTCAACTTGTTTGCAAGTTCTCTAAGAGTTTCCTTTTCATCATCATCTTTTTGCATCTTCTCATGAAGTTCTTTCCTTTCATTTTGTGCTATAGCAAACTTCTCCTGAAGTCCTTTAATGAATTCCTATGCAATCCTTATATCATCTTCAAGTTTGATATTCTTCAATTTCTTTGCATCATAATCTACAAGAGCTCCTTCCAATTGTTTTCTTAAGTTCTCCATCTGTACTAGTGTTAGAATCTTCCTCAAGCTATTAGGCTTTTGAAAATAGAGGACCGGGCTTTGATAACAATTGTTAGAATCAATGAGTCCCAAAGACACTGAGACAGGGGGTGGATTAGTGTCTAACCGGTCAGGAAAATATTTAAACTTATTAGGAACTTTGTATCCCAAAACAGTGTACTGGTAAATGAGAATTAATGCAACAAATAAGAATAACAAAGACAACATAGAGAACACACCATAACACAAGATATTAACGAGGAAACCTGGTGTGGGAAAAACCTCGGTGGGATTTGTGACCCACAATATTCACTCACTAGCCAATGAATAAATATTACTTACAATGAGGGGCCTGCACATGCAAGAAGGCTAGCAACCTAGAGCTCACTACCTTACAAAATGGATTGTCAAAATCCAATACAATGTATCGCTTCAGATCAGCATCAACTATGCCAAGTTCAGTACTGATTTAAGCTCAGTCTATAACCAAAACCTTCGCTGTCAACTATATCACCTTATACAAAAATATCATTTGTCCTTTCTTTCACATCATCAAAATGACCTAAAAGATCTCATACATATATGAGTCTTTTACAATATGCCATGTCAGCTTTTACAAGAGATAATTACATTATAAAACAATAAACAAAAGTTTATTCCATGTCGGCTTGAGTTTCGGTATGCATTGTCGCCGCTACCGGTGAGTGCCTGCCGGTGGATGTAGAAGTCCGTTGTCGGTGCCGATAACTGCCGGTGGGTTGCCAGGTGATTGCCAGTTCATTGCCAGTTGGTTGCCATCAATGACAACATCAACTATTCTCATAAGAGTGTAGAATGCGAACAATATATTGAGCATTTAGACTTGAAGGTCAACATAGCATATATTTGGTATATCCTCATGTATTTGAGATAATAGATTGGTGTCTCATATGTTGTGTTTGTGCTAAGATCTTGAATTAGGGGATTGGTGTCTTTCATATGTTGGTGCTTGCAAATATAATTGGGATTGATGTCTCTAGTAGGTTAGTGCCTACATAATATTATAAATCATTTAAACACGTATCTTTTGTGAGACTAGATTTCGATAGTAAATCCAAGGACCTATTCTCACCATGGTTTTTCCCTTTTGGGTTTCCATGTAAAATTGGTGTTCCTTATGTGAACGTGTGTTCATGTTCATCATTTTTTAAATTGCTTAATGATTAAGGAAATACTAGTAAATGGTACTATTGATGAATTGGAATTGAGGCTAGTTGTGATGTTTCAGTAAGTTATTAATGATAATTAATGTTGAAGTAATCTGGGATTGACAATATTCATTCAACCCCCTCTTAGTATGTCTATTTGATTAACACTAGGAAGTATTAAAAATTTAGTCTTACCAAAGTAATCTCTTCAATTTAGTAGTCAAAATAATGGAAAAAGTTGTAAGATAAAGCATCTAGCAAGGAAATAACTATATGCTATCATATAGGATCATAAGAGGCCGAAAAATTTATGTTTGATCACATCTAGTTGTACTATGAAATATGAAGACATGCACAATTTTTTAGACAATCTAGAAGGTGTTTGTCTACTTAATTAATAAAAAATGATAATTTCATAATAAAGTATAATACTTTATTAAAAAAAAAAAAATTCTACCTTCATTTTTATAGAATGAGCATACTCTTGTGACATTTTATCCTGCAATGTTCACATAGCATGATCTCAATAAGATAATGTAATTTTGATTGGAACCAATGAATGAATCATACTTGAAGTTTGTTTAATATTTTCAATACTTTTTCCTATGGAGATAAACATTCATTTAGAGATTTTTATAATACTAATCAAAAGTTACAGAACATTAATAAAAGTAAATGTAGCACTAAAATCATATTTAAGAAACACTGTGAAATATCATAAAAATTTAAATATTGTTATCATTACCTTTTTGGAATGTATCTTCCTAACACCCAAACTTACTTGCTTCTCAAGACGTTGTAACTCCTTAAAGTTTAATAATTCCAAGTCTTCACCAATCATATGTCTGCATCATAAGACTAATATTTCTTATTTTTAAACTACATAAAAATACTTTTCATATTCTTAAATCTATACCATAAATTTAAAAAATTTAAAAATAATATTGAAGTTCTTACTTGTATGATTTTTCTAAATGTGTCATCCTCTTTTGCAAATTCTCCACTTCCAAATGTAATTTCTATTGCCACATTAAGTTTTAATCCATTAGCAATTATTTTTAAATATCAAATCATGCGAGATTTTAACCATGTATACCCTTTAGTGCCTTTCAAAATAAAACCATATTAGTTTTTTTTTTTTAAATTATGAGATGCTATAACTAATTATATTTGAAATATAACATTGATATCTATTGAATTTACTTTCACAAAAACCTTTACTCAAATATTTTATTTAGTGAAATAAATTATCAAAAATAAAATTTTCCATATATTAGATTTACATTACATTATATAAATTACATAGTTTACCATATTATGCATAGGATGTTAATGGTGCATAAGTTTAGAAGCATCATCTCTTTATGTCAAGGTAATTTTGGGTATCTTTAAGATTACAACTAAATTTATTGCTAGACAAAAATTGGTTATTGTATTTCTTCAATGATTTTTAAGTTCCTAAAACTATATGGACAAAAATGAACTTCTAGATTTTCCAAAACCCACATAGTTTTCTTGTTTATCCTCATATATTTGTTGGGATCCAAGAACACTAAGAGGGGGGGTGAATCAGTGTTCTGTCGGTAAGATATGATTTCACCCTTTTATAACACACATATAAACCGGTAAGTGAAGAAACATATAACTTGAAGCAAATAAACCATCCACATTAATGAACACCATAACACAAAATTTATATGTGGAAAACCTCAAAGAGGAAAAACCATGGTGGGATTTGTGAGCCACAATATCAGTTCACTGGCCATATGAAAGGATATTACATAAAATGGGAGCCTGCACATGCAAGAAGGCACACTCCCTAGAGCACATTGCTCATCACAAAAAGAGTCTCACTGACTACAAGCTTTTGCTAAAATAAAAATATAATAATGAACTCACAAAATGCATCTGCTATGCCAAAAAGAGTTCTGGTTATAATTCAACTCTATACCGGTTCATAAACCCTGAACACTTCTACCGGTATCTCCTTTCCTCCAAGAATGCTTTCCAAGCTATCTACAGATAATTGCATGATATAACATTTGCATACAAATGATCTACATACATATACTTCGCATTACATAGTCTCCTATGTCCTTATTACAATATATCTCATCTATATTTATAATGACCTTAACTGAAGTCGGCTTCACTGAAGTGCTAGATGTCGGTGCCGGTCTCGGTGTCGGTGTAACCCTGGATACTCCAGTGTCGGTGTCTGCCGATGAATGCCTCCTAATGTCGGTGTATGCTTCCTTATGAATCTTGTTGCCAAGTTACCATGTTTCCATGTTGCCATGTTGCCATCAATGACAACATATGAATCCAATGAGTGTCAATTACCAACAATATTTTCCTATCTTGATACAAATCATCTCAGCATACATAGAGCCTTCTCCCATAATTTTTAATCCTTTCTAGTCATATAATCACCTTATGCATAATTTATTTCTTCTAGAACTTGCATTTGACACCTTCTACTATAAATGAATCTAGGAGATCCTAGGGTGGCCTAGAATGATAAGATTACGTAAGGGAATCGAGCTTCTAAAATGAATCACCTACCTTCCAAGAGGTGACCTCATTATTTTAATTTCATGTGCCATTATTTCAGATTTAGTACATTCTTCTCTATTTTTTCCTCTAATTAACAGTTCTCTTAGGTATTAAGCAAAAAATTCACTCCCAATATTTTTTTATACTCTCCTCTTAATTGATCCTCACATCCCCTATGATTTCTTTTCTATTTTCCAATAAAAACTACCCCACCCCCCATCCATTAACATACATGAAAAGAAATTATTGCATCTATGAACTAGAATTATAAGTTGAGATATTACTACACGTATTTGGTTTCTCATTATGAATTTACAAGAAGTATTGCATCTTTTCCTCTAGGAAATTAAAAAGCACAAAATTATACAATCCTCTTTCTCATTATAACTTACGAAATCCAATTTGGATAATCCACATAAAATCGCATTCTTGGCTTTCACATTATTTCCACTTTCCTTCTTTCTAACCTAATCTGTTGGAGGCGTTGCAATGGATATGTGTCCATTTACAACCACTTTTTAAATATCATATCCTATAGCATCCAAATACATTTCCATCCTTATGCCCTAAAAGGCAAAATTTGTTCCATTAGAAAATTGTGCCTTTTTTTATGAGAATCCATATCCCTCCTTCTCGGCCATATGTACTCTTTTAGGCATTTCTTCAAAAAGTTGGGCTATATCTAAAGGAACCCACTCTCATACCAATTGAAGAACACTCAGTTATATTGATGTGAATGAATCAATGTAGTACCCTTCCATATCGCACTCTTTTATGATACTCTTGATAAATGCTTATGACTTTACTTATATTCTCATGCTTTTGGATTGATGATAGACATTGCATATTCAAAGTTGATACATATGTTTTTATATGAATGATGATATACTCAGGACTATTATGATGAAGGGATATGTGTTTGGTTATCTATGTGCACTCATTAGATGCATGTTGTGGTTTATATTTGCTTATGATGATGTTGTGCTATGTGCTAACCCTACTTTATGCTTATATTGAATATGTTGGTGTTATCAATGATGTTATGATGCCATCATTGTATTACTACTGTGGATGTGAAACCATTCATTTGTGAGCAAGGTGCAATGTTGCGATTCTCTTTCATTTTTTTGATTATTTAATGTTTGTTGTCCTCATTTTTGTTTTCAAAAATGAAGGATCATTACATAAATTTTTTGTGAAAAAATGAAAATTTTTACTCTATAGCATGCTTCCTGAGGCAGAATTTCGACTAATCCTTAGACTGGCTTAATCCTTAGTCCATCCTCGAACTATTTTTCGAATTTCGTCGAATTCTGGGTTTGTTTGCTATGTCTTTCCTTCAATTTCAGGTTTTAAAACCCCGACTGCAGGTGGAGAATTTTCTTCGAACTGCAAGTTTTAATGATATTTATTATTTTGGTCTTTGTAGGGGAATTTTTGGCTTATTACATGTGCACTTTTATTCAAAGATGAATACTTTTTAATTTGTTTTAAATTTCTCTTTTATTGTTTTTATCTTTTTTATTGTTTTTAGTCTTGTTTACTTAAAATAGGGATTTTTTGGCTAAATTACAAGTAAACTTGCAGTTTGGTCTAAAAACCCCTACTTTAATGGTTTTTACATGTAAAAGGGATTTTAAACCCCTATTACATATGTGCAAGTTATTAAAACTTGTTGTAGGGATTTTATTTTCCCTTTACAACTAATTAAAACTTGCACATCTCTCTCCAAAACCCGATTTTGCCTAGAAATGAAATAAAGTGACAATTTTAAACTTGCTATTTGGTCCAAAAAACCCGATTTTGCTTACAAAGTGCATTTTTGACATTTTAAACTTGCTATTTGGCCAAAAAAATCCTGATTTTGCCCAACATGTTGAAAAAGTGAAATTTTAAACTTGTTATATCTTCTAAAAAGCCCAATTTTCATTGTTTCAATGCATTCCGAACTTGTTATTGGTTCCAAAAAACCTAAATTGCAAGGAAAAACTTTTTTTTTGAGCATTTTAGGCAAATTTTTGTGGAGATTTTTTGGGAGATAGAAGGCGTTTTGGATTCCTCCCTATTTTTATGCATTTTCAAACACCTTTCACACCACATGGAGGTTAAGATTGCTGGTTTTTAGCTTTATAACAGCAGCCACGTTTTTTCAAAACACCACTTTTTTTTGCCATTTGGAATGTTAGGAATCAGCAATGTTATGAATCGTTTTGGCTTGGTATACTAAGGCGTTGAGGTTAGAAAGAGTCTTGGCCGTTTTCCATGCCATTTCTCATGCATTTGCTGCCACGTTTTTCAGTTTTGTGCATTTTTTTTCAAAAACGTGGCTAGGGTTTTGGAATGCGGTTAATTTATTTTTAAGAGTTCTCCTTCCTTATTTCAAAGATTAATCATCTTGTTGAAGAGGCATTTTCACATTGGAGCAAGGTAAGATTTCTTTTCTTCTTGTTTCATTTTTCTTGTTGTAAATGGTTGGTTCTTCCCCAAAAATCGGTTTTTGTGAGAGAGATTTTCCCCTTTGTAAAACAATTTTAGAATTGCATTGTTCTTCCCCATTTTCCCTCTTTACTTGTATTCAGGATTTTAAATCCCGATTACAAGTTGGATGAAAATAATTGTTCTTCCATTATGGATAAAAAGATTTAACCATCTTTTGTTGTAAGTTTTTCCCATTTTCTTGAAGATGATCTTCCCAAAATCTTTTCATATTCATTTCCATCATCCATACATACCATTCATACCATTTCATCCACTCATTTCACACCTTCATTCATTTTCCCCATTTAAAGTCTACCTACAGTAAGCCATCCAGAACCCGAAATTGGTCCAAAATGCACTCAAAAAACATTTGAAAATGAGTCTTAAAGGTCCAATTTCAAGTGCAAACTTGTAGTTACCCATTACGCATATGAAGTTGCATGTTTGTTCCCCGCAATCGCAAGTTAATGCTCTTGTTTTCCCCACACATGTAATGCAACTTCCAAAACCCAAAATTCACTTGTGAGCCCATTTTTGCATCAATTTCTCTCTTCCCTTGTCAGTTTGGTTTGCACACACGATCTACCAAATCAATGGATTAAGGAATGGGCCTTATTTTGTAAGAAAATTTCAAGAATGGAGGACGATACAAAAAAGAGATACAACAACAATTCATGGTTGTGAGCATAGAATGCTTTCAAGACAAAGATGGTCATGACATGAAAAGAGGAAGGAAACCCTTTCCCTCCTGAAAAGATAGTACTACCCCAAGCGAGAAGACAAGGATGCAAGTTCCCGTTCCGGTTCAAGATGTCTTTACCAATCTAGAATACTTCAAGTCCTAGCATTCTGAAGTGACATGAAGATCATCACAGATAAAGGATGATGCAGTTAGAGTCGTGTCTTTAGACACATGGAATAGTTTTAGTTATGCATTTGTAATTTTGTTTTGACAAGTTACATGTAAAAGTTTTTTTTTAAAACGCAAGTTACACATTACTTGCACTTTTGTAATTACATATAAGGCAACTACAAGTTGTGTCCAATTAGGACTGTAGTTGGAATAAGTCTTAGTTAGTTATTGAAGTCTTAGTTAGTTATTGAATGAGTCTTGGTGGTTGAGAGAATCTCTCAAGTTAGTTAGGATCCTCCTACCTTTTTCTCAAGGCTCCTCCTCTATAAATACTTGAGGGGTCTATTGTAATTTAGATATTTTTGGAAAGCAAGCAAAAACTCTGCCAAATTTATAGCAAGAAGTCTTTGAGCTTATGTATGTGAATTGAAAGTTTTTGAAGAGTAATAAAGAAGGATTACTCAAGTTTTGAGTCTTTGAGCTACATGTTTGAGTTTGAATCTTTTTATTTCTTCCATGTAAAGTGTTTCTAAAGGAGCTTAGTCTAATCTGATTTGAAGTCTTTGAGCTGCAAGTAGAGAAGATTAATTAAAAAGGAAAATCTCTAGAAGGGGCAGCAAGTCTTTGAGCTTGCGTCTTTTCTTGAGAAAAAATTATTGTTTGATAAGAAATAGCAGCAAGTCTTTGAGCTTGCATTAGTTCTTGTCTTTGTGTTGAAAGAATAGATTATTCCAGTCTTTGAACTGCTGTCTTTTATTCGTTGTAAAATTTAGTATAGCAAAAGGTAGATAGGACTTCCAATAGTCAAGTCTTTCAGCTTGATATTGTTGTCTCGTCCCAAAGGAAGTGACAGGAGTCTTTGAGCTTGCACGAAACTTCATTTCCTTTCTTTCATTTTGATTTGAAGTTGTTACCATTATTATACATTTTCTTGCTATCACTTTTCTAAGGAGAGAAAAGGATATATGCTTCTTTGAAGAAAGAAGGAAGACTGTTGTCCCATCCTGTTTTTATTTCAGTTTTAGATAGATAGGGGGAGCCTTCCTTTAATTAGGAGAGTTTCATACTCACACACTGTGGTTGAAGCCACAATTTTGTTTGCTTTCACGTGTACAAAATTTTCAACCAACAATGTTATAGAAAATGTACATGTTGTTGTATAGATGTTTGATATTATATAGGATATAGGTGCTAGACATTGACTCTTCCTGGCTTCACAAGTCTAAGCATATGTCTAATCCCAATGGCAAGTTGATCGAAGATGACATGAGGTCCTATCATATTCTAGGTTTAGTTGGTGTCTTGTCAGTCCTAGTGTTTTGGCTAGAGTTGCCTTGTTAGGTGTTATGTGGTATTTTATTTAATTTCATATTGGGTTGACTCTATGAGTTGTGGTAATTTATTAATTAAATGATTAATTGATACATATATAGTTCATTTGTGTAAAATTAATAATGATGGTTGGTATGGATATAAATATTTATTTATTGAAGTTTATAATAAAATTAATGTTTATTTGGTGAAGTTATAATTGTTGGGAATGTATGTTCGTTTGTGCATTGAATTATTTAATTATTTGCTTATTGTTTGTTTATTTATTGATTGATTGATTTATTTGTTTACTTATTTATTGTTTATTATTTATTTTCTTATTAATTATTTACTTACCCCTTTTTATGATTGGTCTTTTGGGAGTTGTAATTGGAGGTCATTATTTAACTTATTTATTTTCTCTTGATATTTGTGAAGGGTTTTTAATATTATTATTATTTTTATTATTTTAATTTTGGGGTTGTGATGAGGTATGACTATTATGATTTTTGAAAAAGATTGGAAGGAGTTTTTGTCGTGAAATTTCCTAGGAAAGTTTTGAATTTTGATCTTGGATTTGGGAAGAGAATTTATGTGTATGATTTGAGGATTGGAGTTCTCTTCCATTTGCATTTTGTGGTTGTGTATGCGTGAGAGGAGTTGTTGGATTGTGGATTTGTTGGTGTTTCAGATTGAATGTGCATTTTCTTCTTCAAGTTTCATTGTCCATTATTTATACTTCCAAATTGATGGTTCTGCATCCTATATTATGCATTTTGTTTTAAAGAAAGATTGTTTACTAAGTGTCTAGAAAATATCTCGATGTATTATGGAGTTCTTGTGTTTTACTCTTCTCAAATTTTATTTATATATGAAAGGATTTTGTTATCATACCCATTGGTGGTTGTTGCTCTATTTGTAATTCTATATTTTACCCTTATCTATAAATATGATTTGACGAGGGGATTGTGTTGTCATTTTCTTTGGAGGCGGTGTTGTGTTTACGAATTTTGTGTTTTAAATTCTAATATTTGGGCTGTCTAGAGTTCAGAGTCTGAGAGACATCTTATTGAGATTATATCCCATGTGTTGGGATCCTATGGATCTTGCTCCTATTTTATGATCATAGGATCATGTAAATTGGTTGTTGAACATTCCTTTCCTTTATTTTATCTGAGTCATATTGTGTTTTTGAGTTCTTTCGTATTCAGTTGATACTTTTTTTTGCGTCCAAGTTTTGTTTGGCTCTTTGTTGTATATGAGTCACAACAAGGGTTATATGTGGTATTTTGTCTGCCGTATGCGCTAGACTGATGTGTGTATGAGTCATTCTGGTTAACAAAGGCACCATCCTAAATCATGAAAACACTACACTATTCTATGTATGCACGATTGTATATGTTATATGCATCATTCTATGTTTTATATATGCTATTCTGAGTCGCGAAAGTGCCAAAAGAATTTGTAAAGGCGCTAGCAGATTTGGTGAATGCGCCAGATAATTTTGTACAAGCATTGTTCTATTATTTTAACTTTTCCAACTGATTTTTGCAGCCTGAGTTTAGTTAAGTCAAACCAAAGGCTTTTTTTTCAGGATTTTACGACTCCTCAGAATATCTTTTTCCAGATTTTGATATTTCATTCTTGGGAATTTCAATATATATTGTATATTGGATTTAAGAGAGATTAATATACCTTGCATAATGAATTGTTGGATTCATATTTGGATTACTACATGAGTTTATTGGAATATAGGATTATGGATCAAAACTTATTATGGTTCATATTTGACATGGACCCTGTTGGAAGTTTGGAACCCTCATTTTTTGCAAAATTTAGGGTCCTTAAATAAGCAAAACCAGCAAACACCCCTAAAAATGCCCATCCAACTATTAAGTTTGATAAGGAATTTGACCTTTTAATTAGGGTTACCAATTATAAATGAGCATGATTATCCATATTGATCCTTTCCCGGTCAAATTTGATGCCTCTGTCAAGTAGCAAAATTTAGGTACACACTAGTCTAGTCACATAACTATTCCGAGGCACCTTTGGGAATTAATTCCTTTGCATCTGATGATCATCATACAAAACCATCTTAGGACAACATTTATGTCACTTTCATAAATATTCTTGCAAGATTTTGTAAACATTGGAGCTCGTTTGATATTTTTCTTAAGCTCCAACTTTTTTCGAGTTTGCATTGTCCTCAGAACAACATATTGTCAAAAACACTCTAGAGCCAAATTTGATGGATAATATCTCACAGGTCAAGGTGGATTTTATAGAACCATTTTTTGCTTCAAATTATTGGCTCAAATGTCTGCATGCTTTCCAGCATGGGTAGTCTAAAGAAAAGTTTTGACAAGATTTTACATTGTTTCCTGACTGCTTGAGCCAAAAAACGCATCTGAAAAAAGTTTCAAATTTTGAAATCTTGAAAGCGACCCACCTATTATTTTGGTCTCAAGTGATTTTGGTTCCGATTTCATGGTCATACGAGATCATATGACATATTATTTTAATCTTCTCTGAGTGAGCGATGTAGTCGGTAGGGTCAATTTACAAAAAAGGTACTTGAAATTTGCGAGCTACTCAAAAATGGATGAGAAACCCATGTTTTATTTTAAATATCATAATGGCTCATGGCTTGAGGATGCACGGTTTGACTATAGTAAAATTTCTCTGAAATGGCAAGAAGACAAATTAAAATATTTCAATATTTTTCTATAGTTTCTGATATCAAATTATGGAATAATTAAATATTTAAATCATCCGAGAGGAAAAATGAAAGTATCGGCGTGCTCCATGTTCTAGCAAATAACTTGTAAAGGTTCTCCATGTTTTGGGCATAGCATAGCTCATTGGCATGATAAAAAAATGTCTTACCGAAAGGGTAAGATATATCGATAAAGGAAATTGGTGATGGCTTTCCAAATTTGGGGAAGATTCAAACCTAACCCTACCCACTATCTAGCCTGCACCAAAGTAGAAGTTTCAAATAGATTACGACGTGCGAAAAGCTAAAAGGAGGTAGTTTGGTCAAGTATTAAAGCAAAGATGCAATGGTAGATATGTGAGCGAGATGAAATCATAGACAAAGAACACTAATTGTTTGCACCACTCTTTCTGAAGGTATCATCACATACAACAGTCCATTTACACAAAATGAGTTTGTTAAATTTTTAAAATGAAAAACTTTCTGGAAAATGCAGTTGGCCGATATTAAGCCAAGTTTGCAGCCTTCAGCCAACATGTTAGCCTTGGAATCAAGCATGGACATGACATGAGTTGATAAAAATTACTCAACAACATAGACATAATGCCAATATGTTTAATGCCAATATAGAAACATATAAGCCAATATGTACATGGACAAATAAAAATATAAAGCGAGCAGCATAATAATGTATCGAAATGGCATGTGAAACATACAAGTTGTATTAGCAGACATAGCACGGAATTTTTGCCTCGAGGAAATACGGTATCATGGAATGCAAGGTTGATCTATTTGAAAGTTTCAAAATTTTACAAGCAAATACAATTCACAGGCATCAAACCAGATTATATGACTTCCCAGTGGTGAGTTTCAAACAATGACTGAAGAAATTCAAAACAAATGCAACTACAAAGATGGGTAAAATTATTGAAAAAGAAATAGAGCTTATTTAATAATCCTCAGATTTCGATGAAACTATGATATCTATAAATTTGAATAGTGTTTCATCGAAAGGAAGAGTTTCATCGATAAACCCTATGAATTAAAATATAGAGGAGTGGGGCAAAGAGAAGCTTGAAATGGAAAGGGAGTAATTTTGAGTGTGAAACTTCTTTATAGAATATCTTTCATAAAAGGAAGTATAATAAATATTTTTAAAGGGGAATATTTGCTTTGCCACTTAAAAATAAACACATTATTCAAAGGGAGAATTATTTTCATTAAGTGAATATTGTTATGGGAAGTTGCCAGTGAAGGAGGATTATTATAACCTTCTTTGCAAAGTACAGAGGTAAAGAGATTAAAATCGAAATACTTTAATCTATTAAACATAGTTAATTAAATATAAAATTGTACCGATTAGTGTGAAGGGTCATAACCCTAAAACTGTAGTATAAATTAACAAAGGTGGTAATTAATATATTTTAGGGCAACATGACTTTGTTATTAAGCATTGTAACAGTTTGAAAAAACTCCTTGAATATTATAAAAGGAGAAATCAAAACCAGAGAAAAGGGGGGGATTTTTTAAAGAAATATAATATAAACTCTGGATAATACGATACTAATTTGAACCTTTAATACAATCAGTTGTTTTCCTTTGCATGTGTTGTGATTTATTTCATTTTCTATAGGTAGTTGTTTGTGATATTATCTCTGAGAAGATAAGATTACTTGTATTCTTGCAGTGAAGTTTATGTTCTTATGTTATAAATTAGAATCAAAACATCTACTAGTGAAATGTCATTGTTCCTTGTAGCTCTTTCTTGAATGGTCCCTTAAGCTTAGGGTTAAATTCATTCAGGCTGTCTATAACATAAACATCTGACATATCCCTTTTAAGAAACAGTAATTGACAGATTTACCAAAGGGGTAAGTTTAAGAATTATCTCATAAATCATACATTAAGTCCTAGAAGAATATAAGACTTTGTAGCCCAAATAACAAGGAAGACACTGGTCATTAACAAATCACAATCTTTTAATTACCTTTACATTAAAACAATAGGACTAGTTGAGTAGGACACGTAAAACCAATTAGCAATAGTATACATACTTATAAATTGCAAGTGAAAAGATCGAATAGCTTTCACAAAAACAATCTTGAACTCATCTAAACGCCACCTATCTTAGGAACCTATGCCATTCTGACGTAGGGAAGAATTTAGATCAAGATACTCAATCTGCTACAAAAAGCATTAGTCATCAGAAGCAACTAGTGAATAGGTATACCTGCCTAGGTCTTGCAGAGCCTAAAGTGAGGAAGTTAGTAACCAAATAGGTTCACTTTATTACCAAACCCTCCAATTTGACTTGAGATCCAACAGAACCTTTGATAGGATGTGTTAGCACCCTCAAATTTTGAAGAAAATTTTGGTCCCCATGGAAAACTTTAAACGAGGCCCATAATTATGTCCCTGCAAAAGACCTTGCAACATGCCTTAGGTATTAAATTTTGAAATTTTCCCTAGTTTTAAATGAAGGAATGCTTCGTTTGGTGGGTTTTCTTTTCGCATAGTGACTGCCTTTTACCATTACCTTTGGTTTAAGATTCTTTTCTCGAGGGTTTCCTATCATTCGTGATTGGCCCCATTCCTTAGAGTTTTCATCCTAGATGGTATTTATAACCCATAGTAACCTTAGGTGTGTTGTGCCCCTAATATTTTTAAGTCATGATCCTAATGTTTTCCCTCCTCATGATGTCCTAGCGACGTGATTCACATGCACATGCCTTAAGTTGTTTCCAAGATGTCCTTAGCTTCAATGGTTCTTGGTACACATTGAACTAATTTGCACTCATTGTTGAGGCCCCAAGTCCTATATGATGTGGCAGTCAGGACGTATCCTACAGAGTAAATTGGGACTCAGTGAAATAAGCAAAGACATTTTACTAAGCTCCGAGTGATGTTATTGATCGCAAAGTTTTTAGTTGTACAATTTGGGTTCTCAGAAGACTATTTCAAGGCCTTTGTTGACTCCCGAGTTTGTGCCACGGAGTGTAACACATTGGCTCAGGACTCGTTAAAGGATTATGTCTTAATTGGCTAGCTGAGTGAGAATGTACAAGGCAATGAAAAATTAGCAAATAATATGGAATCATCACCTAATGAAAGGTCTCGATCATCGATGATGAGCTAAGACCACTAGTCTTGCTGCCAAAAAATCCAAGAGTATCCCAATAAATCCTCCAAAAAGCCTAAGGGTGGAGGTGTGAGAGATTTCAGAATTGGTGACTCATGTGCAAATGTTAGTTATGGCCACAATTTAAGAATGAAAACATATTTTCACTATTATTCTACATCTAGAAACAACAGCAAGGTACGGTTCACACAGATAGATGCAATGTGCAGATAAATCAAGATTATAATAGTATATTGACTTCATATTCTATTGTAGTCGCTTTGAAGTTTGAAAAGGAAAGCAACTAAGTGAGATGGAAAATCAATCACTTCTAGTCATTATTTCTCAACAGGGCGATTATATTATGCATTACTTGTATCACCAAGTCTTGAGAGCTTGAGAAATGAGTGTATCCTCATAAACAAATAATTTATGTTGAAGGGTGTTTTATTTTTGCTTGCAAAGGTAGCAAGATGAAGTGCATAAAGAGAAGCCATGTTTTGGCATAAGGAAAGATGGTTTGATAATGAACCATTGGGTGAACCATGTCACAAAAGATTCACAGAAGCCTCAACATGAAGTAGATAAATTAGGTACCTTGTAGCTATAGTGGTATTAAAATTGCCGAAGGTAGCCAAAGGGCTATTAAAACATTTGAGTGCAACCATAAGCTTCGGCTATAGTTGCAAATAATTCCAATCTCTTTGCTAACCATCACCTTCCCCCCATGAAGGTTAGAATGTGGAGAGAGAAATGGGTGAGAACACAGACATTAAGTATTTTGAGCTAGGCATGCCTACCCGGTTAGGACTCTCAAAGTTCTCCTTTACCAGAAGATGCAGTAAGAATCTTGCATCACAGTAGCTCGCTGCACTAAATGCCACAAATCTGTGATAGTGGCATGACTCAAAAGGTGGTCTATTTCTCCAGAATCTTTTGGGTTTCTGCCCCAAATCTTTTATGTATCTTTCAATAGCGACCTGACGGTTTTGCTCAAGGACAACATAGGGGAAACATGTTTTCTGATTGAGGGAATCTTCTCTTGAGAGTGGATCAATAGAAAATGAGAAATTCCAATATGTAAATAGTTGGTAGCTTATTGCATTCCTTATCTTCTAAAATGAATATCATGGTCATAGATGAGGGGTCCGAATCCTGAGTTTTTTGGAAAGGAGTAGAACAACAGTGTATAGTTTGTTGATGGAGGGCTTCTCACAGTGAATAAATGGGTTTTTCTTTCAGCAATGTAAATTAGTCTATGAGAAAACAATAAAATAGTTGCAGACTTATCTCCAAGTGCATTTATTTGATTTTGTATCAATTAAAATATCAAAGGTGTTTGAATTTGTCTCTACAATTTCTTTGTAGATGTGTGATTGTGTGTATGGGTTTCCTTCGAGGAAGGAATTAAAATTCTATATAAAGGTTGCAATGAGTCTGAAGAATAATTCGCATTTGTAAGAACCATCTTGTAGCAACAAAAGGGGTTGCATTAATATCATAAAGGCCCACTAATTTGGATATATTTGTTGTTTAAAATTGGCATTTAGGATCTTAGATTCAACTCCTCACCCAATGGATAAGGAACTACTTTATGAGGCTTCCGGATCTAGTTCAAAACAAGTTTATAAATCAAAATCTAATTTGCTCTCCTATTGTAATGGTGAAAAATTAGGGTTTCCGCCATAGAAGGAAGAAACCACTAATTTTATGACTTAAAGACCATTACATTCAAAAGAGGCGACTCAATCCCATAGATCTAGTCACAAATCAACAAGGATTAACACTAAAAGTTCTAAGTGGATTGGAGGTTTTGATGATGTAAATTAATAAACCCTCTTTTGTAAGTTGAATTGCTGAAATTAGGGTAAAAGTGTTGGAAATTGAAGTAAAAATGTGTAAACAGTGAGCAACAACCACTGGATTGAGCCATGAACCTGGATCTGAGCAATGTATGTAGATTTAGACCTGTTACCTAAAAGAGCTCCCAAAATGTTGGGACCATGGTGCTCGTCGCACTGGTCCTTTGAACTTTTCGCATTCCAAAGGAGGATTGATTCGTCATTGTAAATAATGCTTGTTCTGAAGATCGCGGCTCCGTGCCTATTTCCTACACACAGAAAGAAAGGGAAATAGGTTGGGAATGGAGGTTTGCCTAAGTTAAACCCCAGTTTTGGAATTAACCATGAAGTAGAAATGAAAGTTAATTGAATTGTAGTAATGGAAATGTTCTCAGTTTGAGGGAGATGCTAAATAATGATTGAAAACATAAATAATATACCTCGTGAAGTTTTGTTTGTCTCAACATAGAATTAGGGTTTCATGAAGTCTTCATTTAAAACATGGAACATGAATGTCAACTCCAACGCTTGAAGGAAGACTATTGCTTGCTCACTTGACTTGAATCCTTGATCGCTTGATGTCAAATTGAATTTCATGTGTGTGGACTATAAAAATGAGAGGGGACAACCTTCTTTTATACTTACCAGTTGAAAAGCATATTAATTTTCTGACATGAGCCAACACAAGGTTGGGTTTCTTGCTCAAGTTTTAAAATGGCCAAGGGTCCCGAAGGAAGGCCCTAATTGGGAGGACCAAGGCGTGGCACACTGGTCCTATTAGGGACCAAAACGCCATGCCCTAGTCCTACCCAATTTAGCGGCTAAGACTAAGGGTCTAAATGATGTACAAGGTCGATATGAAGTCAAATTTGTAGGATACGAGCATAATTAGGTCCTCATTAGGCCTAGGGGTGCAAATGCTAAAGTGAGGACCCAAATATAGTGAAAATTGTAAGGTAGTACAATTTAGGACGTTACACCTAAATTATTTCCTTTCTTTTTTAATTTATTTTAATTGTTGTGTTTCCTTGGTCATTAAAGGTCCTAGAGGATAAGTTTGAAATTGTATTTCCATCATTCCCTCATGTGTTTTAGGAGATGCATAATATATTGTTCTTAGTTAAATTTAAAGCCAATGGGATTAAGATTGAATATGAGATTATGTGAAGAATCCCTATATATCTGAGAACTATCTACCTTTTGTGAACTTGTACATTGTAGTTTCTAACAAAGTTATCAAGTATAGAGGTCTAAAGTTAGGAATACCCTCATGAGCTTGGTGGAGATCGAAGTGAAGAAGGCTTGTTTTAGCCTTGCTATGTTGTATTTTCTTGTCCTCAATATCCGGACAGGGTTAAATATGTGACCTAGATGTTCAATCCCATAGTATAGGGTTTTATAATTTCTGTTAGAACTGAGGGTAGCAAGAAAAATCATGAACAAGATATATTATGTGATTCTCTAAAGCTCTTTATATTTATTTTTATACCCTAACTATTAGGAACATGATAGGAGTGGTTGTCGGAACCTCAAGTGGTTTCCATGAGATTTCATTAGAGGTTGTTGTGATCAAATGATAATATTAATAAATTGATTTAGGGGTTTGGATAGTTCTCACATTAAACAAGATAATTGTGATGCCCCACTCATGGCCTAGAGTACTACTATAGGCTAAGGATGAGATTGGAAAGGCCTTTTTGGCATAACTATATTCCCTTGTCTTCACGAAAGGTTGAGTTAGTTTCACATGGGTATCACTTGGGCGCTAGGGTCTAGAGAGAGACTGCCATGATTACCCTTGTTGATGGGCGTAGAGGTCTAAAGAGAGACACTGCTAAGATAACCCTTGTGATAGCATGTGATGGTACTCTTCCCTCAATGTGTCCTACTAACTTAGCCTTTGTGTTTTGATGGTGGACTCTAGTGAGTTTGTGCTTTGTGGTTAAGCCTTGTGTTGTGCGTTTCGTTTATGTCTTATGTTGCTAGTCTTCAATTTTTGTTGCCTATGTTTTATGTTCCTTGGATGTTAGGTGTTAGCCTAGGTTTAGAGTGTGTATGGGACCTTATGTCATTCTCCAAAGCACGAAGGTGGACCTTTTTGATTCCACATGGTCAGGTGGTTTGATGCCTTCTTCCATTGGGATTTTCTTGGTTGGATGTTCATGTGTGTGACTGGGGGTTCTACATCACTTCAGTAATTATGCTTTGGATTTTCGAGCAGTTATGATCTATTCTCTATGATTGAGAAACACCATTGTATTATATAACTTGGATAACCAGTGATGTAGTTAGAGATTATGGTTTCCCTATTTAAATAGATAATGTATTATTGTATTGACCATCTTTGTTGAGATATAACATATAATATGTAATGAAGTTTTATGTGATTTATTCTATTTAGAAATGATTCTAATTATATTATTGGGTTGTAGGATTAAATTAGGTTCTTGGAATTTGATAACTTAGGAACATTTAGAATTTATGCATTAAAATGAACCTATTGTATTAAGAATATTTAATATGTTATGATTCACATGATTAAGTAACGATTGGTTAAATGCTTACATTCCTATGTTTTAGAGATGGAATGTACATTAGGCTAAGTAAGGGGAAATCATTCATTAATGTTATTTGAAGTTATTAAAGTTATTTGATGTTGTTCACATCTTTATGTTGTGTTAAGTAATGACGTTGAGTTACCCTAAGGAATGTAATTTAAATGATATAAGATAATTTCACTTGTGCATTTATGTGTTTCGCTTTGAACACCAAATTTACGTGGAAAACCAAAACATAAAAACACGATGAAAATCTAACTCACAATATGAATAACAATGTTTTAGACTTACTACCAAGGACCACCAACACCTAAAGGACTAGTAGAACTAAGATGCACAACCTAAAGCAAGATACAAAGATGACTAGCACAATTGAAGATCGCTTCTTCGGGACAAGATATAAACTGTTGTTGAAGGACTCACTATCAATCAGCAACAAATGAAATAGCTAAATCGAAATTGAAAAGGATTATCATTAACATGAAATTTTCCTTGAACAACTAGATCAAGCGACCAAGATTATAGCAAACATCCCTAATAATCTTCACTTTCACAACACACTGCCTTGCAAAATATATCACCTTCAAAGCTCTTCAAAAATTGAATTTCACATCACCACAAACTTCAATTTTTCTTGCAAATCATTCTCATAAGCTTCTCACACAATTTACTTCTCATATACAAACAATTCATCCATCTGCACATCTTAAATATGAGAGAGAGCATTCAAATCCTAATTAAGAGTTGGTCAAAATAGAATAAACAATATTACACAAAATAAGCCACCCAGACCTAAAATACTTAAATAAGTCCACTCTAGGAAAAAGACGGAACCAAAACATATCACAATACATCCTGTCACGATTGGTCCAACAATCCATACACGCTAACAAAATATCCAAATCTGTTACAAAACATAATGTGTAGAAATAGTAACCGGTCACCACATAACCACTTCCAATGCAAAACACTCCATGTGAATATCCACATGTCATGGTGAGACCCAAATTAACATCTCAAAACATCTTTTGGACCAAAAGAATATGATCCACTAAACTACAATACAATTAGCAACATATTCGAAGGGCACCAAAAACCATTATGGGCCACCCTGAATATAGGATGACACAACACCAAAAACATTAACTGCAACAAACAAACAATTTTGCAATAACCAAAAGTAAATCCTAACCAACATCCATATAGATAACTAGGTTTGACATCAATGACAACCATACAAGTTCATGCTATCAACAAACTCCAACAATCTCCAATTATCTTTAAACATGGTGCAAGAAAAAAATGCAACACTCGCATAAAATATACATGAACAAAAAATAATAACTTATAAAAATGAAAAGAAAACAGTTAGTCAAATCTTAACCATAATAACTTACAAAAATGAAATATCAATTTTCAAAATTACTTCCTCAATCAATTCCTATTCATTAAGAATTTTCATCCATATGAAAAAATATATATTAAATCTTGCTTAACAAATCACATAATACGCATAATTCTGAAGTAGAAAAAGTATATATATATATATATAAAATTTTGGTTAAAGTTTTCATATGTATCATTCTAACTTTATATTATATTATGTTTCGCGAGCTGTCATGATTCAGTTTCTTGGAGCAGTATTCTCCATGATGCATTGCTTAATTAAACCTTTTCTTTTGGGGAGGAAGGGGGTAACATTTTCAAGATGGGAGTAATTATCGCTTGTGGAAGAAAGAAGTGGAGGGTGGAAGTAACTTAGCACTTTATTCTTAATCGCAAAGGAAGGAAAGTGGATTCTCATTGTTTCTTGGCGGTGTCGAATCTTTTGCCTGCCTTCTGGAGTACGGAGAGGATCCGTCTTGCCATTGCGTGAGCAAAAGTCATGAACAGAAGCATCTATTTACAGGCAAAAGCCATTATTTACTTTATTTTCACTTCTGTGTTAAAATATGCCAATACAATTTCCGTTATGATGCGCATTTGTGAAGCTAGAACGCAATATTTCTCTTTCTTTGATTACGTTTTAATTTGAAAAAGATGAGCATGTATTATAGAATGAGTCGCATATTTAGAGAACTGTAGATCCGCCTTGCGTACTCTTTCCATGGTACCGCAGGTCAGACTATCAGGGTCTTGATATTCAATGTAATGGATAGAAATTCATTAGATACTATTATTCTATAGCTAGACTGTAATGAATAGAAACTCATCCGATACAACATCATGCATAATTATTTATAACCACATGCGGTGGTCCTCATATGCTGAAATGCATACTTAGGCACGCCTACATCGTAAAAAAACATTATAATATATAGAGAAGTAAAGGGGATAGGACATATTTACAAGATTCATGTAATACTTAATCAAATAGAGTATCAAGGGAATGTCATAAATAAGAGAATATTGTTGAAACACTTTCGACGAAGACACTGAACACAATGGCACAATGGTCCAGCAAGGGTTTGAAAGTGTTTTAACCACGACATTACATGTCCAAGGACAAAGATTTATATTTTTATAATAGATAGGTTTTACAATATTTTTATTTCATTTATTTTCAAATAATACAAGTACCATCAAATTATATTATTATTTTACAAAAGTTAAATAAATATAATAACATGAAATAAAACTAGCATAAATTTTATTGAAAATAAATCCAATTACTAATATGATATTTTCACTATTTAATCTTTGTTTATTTTGATATAATTAATTCAATGAATTTCATAAATAAGATGTGAATCATACCTCGATGTTCGGTAACTCTATAGTGTCTCCCACAGAAGAAAAATTCCTTTGATACGTCCCAATAATTCTATTCATGCTTTATCAAAAATTATTTTAATCAGTTAGTTTTTCAAAAATAGATGAAAATTTGAAAAATTTAGCAAATATTTTTCGTACTACAAAATTTATCAAACCATGATATAATTTCACTATAATACTTAAAACATGATACAATTTATAGAAATTTAAGGGAAATAGAACAATATTTAATAACAATTGTATTTCATTTCATAAACCCAAAAAATATAAGATATTGAATATGCTAAATGAGACTCAGCTAGTTCAACCTTGTTTGATTTTGTAATTCACTTCTTGTTCCAATAAAAAAAGAAACTATTGATAAGAGCCTCCAATTATATATTATAGTTGTAATTTAAGGTGACCTTTAAAAAATTCCATGGACTACCTCATATGTTTCCTAATTTTATCATAAAACTTTCATATAATATTGATATCCTCCTGCCCTATGACAATAGTAGGGTTAACATCAATGTCCCATTTTTGTTAAATGTATTAATTAAACATCCTTATCTTGCATGACGTGATTAAAGAATTCTCTAAAACATTATACCAAGGTTCAATGATAAGGGTCAATGCAAGAAGATGAGTCCACTTTTTTGCCAAAAAGTGGAAGTGTTTTCCCTGATTTTTAGATTTTGTCTCATTTGAGTGGAAGTGTTTTCCCTGATTTTTAGATTTTGTCTCATTTGAGCTTAAATTTTGAAACACTTAGAGATTGAATCTTGGAAAAAGTCAGTAATATAAAAGATAGCCCTCTGAGTGTACTTTCCAAATATGTAATTTATTTTAATACCCACATAATAAAAAATAACTTTTTGAATGGAGTTCTGAAAACTATGTTTTAAAAATGTCTGTTTCAGGACCATACCATGCATGTGTACGACCCACACTTTTTGACACAATTCAAATTATTTTCTCAAACCATTTTAGGAAATGGTTTGTAACACACTGAAGATTGATGAGCATATTTTTTTGTATTTTTTTTCTAATATTTTGTTTTTTAATTAATTTTTTAATGGCCATAATTATCTTTTTAAAAATTTGACGTGTACGACCCACATAATTTGATGTAAACTTAACATTTTTTAATTTTTTTTTTTTAAAATACAAAAGAATTTTGTGTAGATTGATGACAAATAATTTTTTTTTCCAAAATTCTTTAAAACAAAAAAGTTATTAAATTAACAAAATTAGTTAATATTTCAAATTTATGGACCCAATTAAGTATAAATTAAATGAAAAATAGTTAAAATAATCAATTTTTAAATAAATTTACATATTTAGAATCTAGACAGTATAATCTGAAATGGGTTTTAATTTCGTTTAAAAATTTTTTGATTAGAGGCACGTAAACTATTTCAGAAGTTTGTATTTGTGCTTTCATTCATAGAGATTTGAATTTGCAGGTCCATGTCTCAGGTGTGGCCATCCCAGGCCTATCCTGGGCCTAATCCTGAGCCAAGTGGCGGGTTGTGGAATCAACTTCCACAAAACGGGCCCCTATTTTCAAACAAGGGCGGCTTGTGGAAAAAAAAAAAAGAAAAATGCGATTTAGAAACGGGGGCCCGTTTTTAAAAAATAGGCCCCCGTTTTGTTTAAAAGCAGACCCCCCTTTTAGAATAAAACAGGGGCCCCTTTATTTTTGCTTCGGACCCCGGTTACCTTTCGGCTCAGGAGCTCGAAGCATAAATGGGCCCCTGTTTAAAAGAGCACGTTTTCCAACGCGCAGACTTCCACGAATTTGTGACTCATTACCTCGCACTTGCCCATAAATAAAAATGTATAAAAAAAATCATTAGGGAAAAAATGGGCCATCATATGGGCAAATTCAATCTAAAATTAAATTAAATATAAAGTAATATAAAAAATCCCCAAATATTGTATATAGGTTGCATGATGCCTCTTTATGTATAAATGATTAATAGGACAACAATTTACAGCAATGTGGGGTTTTCAATCTAAACTCAAATAAAATTAAGCATTACAAGAGCTTTATAGTCTCTCCTCCTAACACACTCCTTTTGAGTAATAAACACTAGCATATGTAGATTCCTCAGCTACTTTCTAACAATAGATTCCACATGTCCTTTCTAGAAATATTATTTGAACTTGCTATCCCTCTTGAATCCATTCAACTTTGTTTATTCAATCCATGACTTGTCCCCTATAATCTAGGCAACTTAATTTTTAAGTAGCAAATGCTATGGTGTTTGAACAAAATCTTTCTTTTGGCTCTTGAAATATTGGTTACATATACAACCTCTTTTTCTGAAGATTACTTTCTAGAATTCCCTCAAAAAGACCTTTTCTCATTAATATCCATGGTTTTGAGCATTGTTCTCACCGATTCACTTCCCACTTGCATGGGTCTTACCTCTTGATGTTATCTAGCCTTGCAACTCTCTTCATCCTTTTGTTGACTCAATAAGCCCAAGCCATGTTAGTCATTTATTGTCTATATAATGACATGGCCCATCCTTCTATTAAACATTAATGTTATAAAAGGTCCAAACTTCTTTTCATTTCAAAATATCTCGAGGATAAACTCACATGTGAGCCTTGTTGAACGTGTCAGTCGTTGATCTTTCAGGGACACCTATTGATGCCACTATATACACATCATCCCATTCTATAGGATTGGGTTTAACCCAATAGTGGACCATTACTTAGAATTACATATTGCGGTTCTGTCAAATTTTTCAACCTTTAATAGGTCAAAATCTTATGAATTGCATGTTAGGGTTTTACAAGATCCGAAACAAATACAAATTAACAATTATCTGCAGATTCGATTACACAAAGATGAAGAAAAATACACAACACCAATAACACAGAGATTTAATGTGGTTCACCCAAGATGGGCTACAACCATAGAACACATTTGTCCAATCTTTTCTTATTATCTAGCTAAACAATACAACACCATTATAATGCCCTTTCAATTCCAAGCGCTTATAACATGTACTTTTAGGGCAACATACAAAGTCAACCTTTTCTAGGGTTTTTTCAGAAAAAAAACAGCCATACCAACCATCTCCCACTTGGAGACTGATCAGGCTCCCCACCAAACATTGCACCACTCATTAATTTCATGGTAAATATGAAATTTATAAGCCTGTAAAAGTATCAGTATGTTTTTTAGCATTTTTGTCTTAGTACTAATTATCTAGAGAATACTCCTTTAGCTTGGTACTTCTATATGCTTGTTTGCTTGATCTCCTTGCACTAAAGTCAATCATCTATTTGCATAAAATTTTCATTAGCAATAGGTGTCAACTAATCTAGTTCTATTATAGGTACCTTTGCATTATTTAATATATCCTCTCTATAGGTATACACATAACCACATAAAAGAGTTGGTCATCTAATGCAGAGAAACTTAATAGGATTCCCTTCTATCACACTTATTTAGCTTTGTTTTATATTTGTTTCTCAAATCCTATTCATATCCAAAATTTATTTTCTTTCTATCAATTTTTACTTATTAATTAGAATAGGACAATGTTGGACTCTACAGTAGTTTATGTTCTACATTATTTGTAAGAATAGTGTGTACTTTGTTAGTTTAGTATTAGGTTTATTATAGATGGGGAAGACAACATTCTCCAAACGTTCCTCTAATATTAATATTTATGGTTGTTAGGTTGTAATTTTGGGTAAGAAACAAAAGAACTCTGCGTGTGTGTTCTACTTACAATCCAAATAAACATAACCCTTTCCATACGAAATAGGCTCAAATTAGATACATGTCTTGTATTGAGGATGCTCATGAGAGCCACGTTGATGATATTTATTGAAAGGTAGTTAAGATTCGAAGCTCTTCTTTTCATTATAACCATAAAAATAATGATAAAGATGTATGGTATAGCAAGGATTCTAATGAATTTTTTCTAGCATTCATAATTGCAGGGATGGATGTGCAAAGGTTGAACTATTATGCTTTATTCCACTTGATAATAAAGGTGCTTATAACTCTATTGTAAACATATGTGTAGATGAAGATGGCATTGAAGGGTAAACATCCATGAGCAATTAGGCATATCAAATTGGGATATAGACACTAACTTATAGCCCCATAACTTCTATGGTTTAAAGTAAATAGATTGATAAGAAAGATGGAGCAACATTATCCCTACTCTTGAAAGTAAATGTGTTTCATATGAATGTTAATCTATGGACATATTTCATGAGAATAGATTTTATCTTGAAAATGAAAGACAAAAAAAAATATTAATGCTCTTATCCTTACAAGGAATCTTTAAGCCTTTTCTCCTCTACTCAATGAAATTATTAATTTGGATCAACTCTTTGATACACATAGTTTTACTTATATTTGAAACAATAAATGTAATTTTGTCAACACTTTAATATTTATAGAATTTGGCCTTGAGTCTTTGCAATATTGGACTAATTATCACAACTGACTAAAATTATAAGTTGAATATGTAATTTGTTGAGATAATGTACTTATGCTTTGTGTGAATTTGTATGAAACTCTACATGTAGATCAACGAACGTAAGTAAATTTAATGCAAATTATCATATCAATGCTTTTGATTTAGCTTATTTTTGTGATGAATATAAAATAGAGAGAATTTTTTAATGATTTAGTCTTCTCATGAGGTGTCTCACTCTTTTAATTATGCAATAATGATGTGATTATTGACTCAGAATATGTTTATGATTCAAGAATAAAAGATTATTTCAGCATTGGTGATGCTAATGTATACCAACCCAACATAATATCTATGAACACGATGAAAACGACAATGGTTATGAATCCTTCAATCTTGTTGCATGCTATTTACCAACCCAAAGGCATGGTCCTCTTTCACATAAGAGTGAGTATTTATATGGGATATAGATAAATGCATAGGTATAGATAATCTTTAACGTCTAAATGAACCTACTAATCAACATGTTGTAGCCCTACATAATTGAGTCCCTAACTTAGCTATTAAATAAAAAAATTCGCTGTATACGATCACAAGTATATTTCTTTACACCCTATGTGTTAGAAGCATTCTCTTTCCACTTTGGTTTACTTAAGAAAGTCTAAAGATGTAATTGTTATGTAGTCACGCACAGCCTAATGGACCTAGATCATGTCTTATTTCTTATGGTTAGAATTCTAAACCCATGAAAAGTCTTTTCCTCTTTCTCTGTGTACTAGTCACCCACCTATGCATGTATCAAAGAAACATTTTGTGTTGCAATCAATCAATGAGTCTATTATCTCCTTAATGATGGGTATAATAATCATTCAGCTTGTATATCACAAGGGGAAGAATGCATTTTTAAGATTACCATTGAATTATGGTGCAAGCATTTATCTACAAATATATCTTTCATAGGGCCCTTGTAGTCATACAATTCCATATTTGTTTTTTCTTCATCTCTTTGGTTGTAAGTTGTGGATCTCTTTATTTTGTCCTACTTTTGTTGCCTACGTCTAGGTTATATATATTTTTATTTATTTTTTATTATCACGATTTATCCATTGTCACTTTCTTATCTTAGTTTGCATCCTAGAGGCTTTCTAGTTTCTTGCGATACCCACCATGTGTACTAATCCCAAGCTAGAGCCAATCTTGGTAAACACGCTATTTAAAAATGTGTTCTTCCCTTGTACCCATGTTCACCCTATGCTGATAATAATGACAATTCAGTCAATTACAATTTTTAATTATAGGTGTTCCTGTACAATTTTTTCGTTATTGAACATTGATATTTTTATTATTAGCTTGGTAGTGGTTCCTTTTGCTTGTAAGTGGGATGTGTGTCTTGTCATTGGGGGTAAGTCATGATCTGGGTCAGGAATTTGAATTCAGCATCAAAACTGTGGGTTTTAGAATTGTTGGAAAATTGTTCAATGATGTAAAATTTGTCAAAGTTATCAAAGTTGTCATAAAAATTACAAACATGAAGAAAGGTTGCAAAATGTTGAAATAGAAATTTCACTTATGGTTTCGTCAGAAATTGCGAGTGTTTCATGTGAATCATACTTTATAGTGTTGAGGTTGTCAAGGTTGAAACGTTCTATTTTGTCTAAATGTTGAGCAACCTAGAGATTTTAGCACTAAGGCAGGTAGAGGTAGGGGTAAATGTTAATCAAGTGCTAATCATCAACAAAATCTGAGTCTCGCAAGGCACTGGTCAATGCAAAAATGATTTGAACTCCAACTTGTGCAATTGTAAAAGTGATCTATAGTCCGATTCACAATAATGCAACATGAACTCTGTAGAAATTCTATTGCAATCACTGATTATTAATCTCCTATCTCATAAAAATTATTTAACTGCTGAAAATAAATTTACAGCTGAATATCGAAAAATAACACAACTGCAACTTCACTAAAAATACGGAAAGAAATAAGCAACACAAGGACACAATATTTTTGGACAATCGTCCCTGGAAAAAAACCCCTAAGGGAAAACCAGTTCTACATATGGAAAATCTATTAATCTTCAACAATATAAGAATTACAAAAGAATTCCTTGCCTCTTACTGGCAGAACTCCGACAAACTCCTAATATCTCCTGCTGATATCCTCCACTGCTATATCAATGCTATCACTGCGCCTCTTGCTAACACTGCAAGACTATTTGCTATCACTGCAAATTCTTCTCAAAACTTCTTGTTTTCCAAATGACCCATGACCCCTTTTTATACTACTCTATTGGAAAACCAACGACCAAGATTAATTCAAACCAACGGCTGAGATTAAGACAACTCAATAACCAATAACTAATTTTGGCTATGAGGTGTCACCTACAAAGAGCCACTATTAAATAACAATTGTTTTTATCCTAACAATACTTGTTTGACAAAAACAACCATTTTCTAATTCTAGGTCAGGACGAACAACTGTCCAAAACTACCCATAACTAATGCTGTTATTTCTGGGTAAGGACGAACAGCTGTCCAAGCTACCCATAATTAACAAACTCCAACCTGTCTTGAGTCGATGCACAAACTCAGCAAACTCTGCTTTCGCCATGCTTAGTGCAAAATGATCTTAAACTCTGATCTTTTGTCAATGCAAATTCAGCTTAAACTCTAGAGAGGATCAATACACAACTATTGTTTAATTCCGACCAGCCCCAGTGCAAATCTCCTTCAAAGTCCGACTTCATCAAATGCAAATTATCTGAGATGTCCACGATTAAGAGGAACATTGTTGTCAGGAGTATGGACGAGTGTCAAGCTGAATGTAAGTCTAACTAGCCAAGGGAAGGAAGAAAATGCTGATCAGCTTAAGTCTCTGCCTTAGAAAAGGTTGAACTAGACCTACTTCGATGAAGAAAGAATCACATACAAATGCAGAGAAAACACATAATAATGGACAAAAAACAGTAGAAAGAATAATAGACACAACAAAGAACTCAAGACACAAGATTAACATGGTTCACCACTAAGTGGCTACGTCCACCAGAAACGTAGGGAGAATTCTTATTGACTAATATCCAATTACACAGTACATTATGTATGGGCTGCACACAACCATTTATATAAACATATCAAATATGAAATGAAGAGTCTTCTGGGTTAGACAAACAGCCATGTGACTATTGGGCTTCATATATCCAACAATCTCCCCTGTGAAGTCCAACCGGCACAACCTGTAACATTACCTACATCTCCATTCCAAGGCTCATACTACAACCAGTTCTTAAGAAGATTTAAATTTCGCCAAACTCTGTTCATGAACAGTGCGAATTAATCTTCTCCAAGTCAGATCAGAGTTAAAAACATATTCTCTAACTACTTCATCTGGTAATCCATAATCAGGAACACTACTATCAATAGATGCATAATACACTCCTCCGTCAAAGTCTCTTACTTTTGTGCTCCCCCGTAATAGAATATCTAGAAGATCACCATTATCAAATTTTAATACCCAAATATAAAACTCTTGTACAGGTGTGAATAGCCTACAAACATCACTCCCAATTCTCACGATTGCCGCACTGAATGAATTTGTTGTATATTGTGCAAAAACTTGTGTAGTACCTGCAATCAATGCATTCCACTCCGCCTCTATTTCTGCAATCTAGAGCAATAAATCATCACTCTTTTGTTCTTTTTGAAATTCATTTTCCTCAAAGACCTTATCCTTAGCCTTTCCGAAGTCTTCTGGATCTTGCACAGCCTTGAGCCAAAGGCTCTCTCCCGCCTCCGTGAGCTCTATAATCCTTGCGCTCCTGGGATATTCAATCTCCAAGCACCCTAAATCCTCTTGTGGATTCTTTCCACCAAAGAAAGGCTTTTCTATCAACAAGGCATACATTTTTGTGAGGAAAGAGTCCTCAGTTAGGAGCTTCCCATCACTTTCCTCTTGTTGAAATACAGTCTCTTCAGAAAAATCCCATTCTTTTTCAAAGTTATCTTTTCCAATATTCATGATGTGACACAAAACCATCAACTTTTGGTCCATAGAAATCAGTTTGTTGGTGAGTAGGAGATTCTCTTCCTTCAACCTCATAAATTTTTCTTTTTCATAATCCTCCTGAGTCTTGGTCTCAACCTCATCAACTTCATCCTCACTTGCTTCAGCATCATACTCTTCAGCATCCTCTTCTTCAGTCGGATCAAGAAAATCTTCAAACAACGAATACTTCAAACCCTCTTCTTCTTCAGCCGAAGTCTCCTCATTTTTCCAACCATCCCACCAATGAACATGGTGTTTTGTTTTAACTTTTGCTTGCACAATTTTACTCTTCACCGAGTCTAAATTTGCAAGAAAATCTTCAATGACTGGATCAGTGTCTTCATCTTTTGGCTGCCTTTTATCCTTCTCGAGAAACCAACAATTTCTTTTGACGTGGCCTCGCTTGCCACAATACCAACAACTAATTTTTCTAACTTCGAACTTCTGCATCTTCTCAAGAATTTTCAATCCTTCATCTATCTACCTTTCCATCTCTACTCAATCACTTCACCTAAGCTCTGATACCAATTGTTAGTTTAAAAAACGAGCAGAGAAAACACATAATAATGAACAGAAAATAGCAGAAAGAATAATAGACACAACAAAGAACTCAAGGCACAAGATTAACGTGGTTCACAACTAAGTGGCTACGTCTACCAAAAACACAGGGAGAATTCTTATTAACTAATATCCAATTACATAGTATGGGCTGCACACAACCATTTATATAGAAATATCAAATATGAAATGAAAAGTCTTCTGGGAAAGACAAACAGCCGTGTGACTATTGGGCTTCATATACCCAACACATTGTTGTCGGGAGTATGGACGGGTGTCAAGCCAAATGTAAGTCTAACTAGCCAGGGGAAGGAAGAAAATGCTGATCAGCTTAAGTCTCCGCCTTAGAAAATGTTGAACTAGACCTACTCCGATCAAGAAAGAATCACATACAAATGCAAGAATGATTTTAGTGTCGACTTGTCACATTGCAAAAATACGGAGACAAGAGGGCAATGTTTGAATCATTCAAACTCCGACCTGGACCTGATGCAAGACTTGAAATAAAGTCCACCCAACGTGTTGTTAGAATGCATGAACTGATATAAAGTCCACCAATCTAAAGGTGGCAAGCAATAAGGTTGATTGTTACACAGAGAATCTGATTAGTGGCTATCAACTTGTGCATTCAAACAAATTCAAATCAGACATAAAGAGGAAATTCAATCATACTTGAGACGCCCTCAAAACCAACCTGATTTAAGTCTTGAAACCAAACAGGAGAATACGAATTTGTTAAAGGAAATGCTACATTTGGAGGAGTGAATCGAATTTCAGAGTTTGTTAGGATCTGATTTTAGTAAGTTTTTTGTGCATTAAGGTTAAAATTGGAATTGAGAATATTATTTTCTAAGAAAGAGTAAAGGTCTGAGAGCATGATTAAGGAGGTATTAAATGCTTTTACATGATTCTGGAGTTTTTTATGTGTTCTCTTTCCAGGTTTGATAGGAGTAAAGCACATACAAAGTGGAAAGAAGGCTCACACTTCAATGCAAAGTTTTCCTAAACTCCGACTTGGGAGTGCAAATTCGCAGTTGTAGTAATCTAAATAATTGTAAAGTGGATGTTGAATTGTGATTATGTTTGAACGTTTTGATTCTTATTTATGCGTAGTGAATGGTGTAGCAAATGGGAAAGCCGACCTACCAAAAAAAAGAACAATCAAATAACCCTCCCGAAAAAGTGAAAAACGTGAATGTAAGCATGAGCCGACTTGTTCTTGTGTACATGTAAATTCTGCCCAGTCACGTGTTCAAGAAGCTTATCATAATTCACTCTAAGATATGAAAGAAAAGTAAATCCTGATGGGATCGGCTGGAGGAATTATGCAAGAAATCCCCATAAACCCGCTATACACGCTACATATCCTTATGCACTCAAAAAAAGGCAATGCATTAGTTAAGCATCAAGTTGGCCAACCTTAGTTGAAGGGTTTTAAATGAAATGTGAAATCAAACAGAGGCTGACCCCTTTGTCAAAAGGATAGGTGCTTACAAAAGACATATAAAGCAACAAACCTTCAGTTCAGATTCAGCATTTAAATTCAAATCGCAATCTGCAAGTACAATTAGAACAAGAAACTGCAAATTCAAGAGCAGAAAAGAGAATTTCACGAAAAAGTACGAATACTAGAAGCGAGTTTCATGGAGGAGATAAGAATTCAGACAGGGATGCGCGAATTTGAACAGTAGAATTAGATCATAGCAAACTTTAAATCAGAATTACAAGTAAACTCCAGATCAAAATCAGAACTGAATCATTGTCAAGAGTTAGATCATGTTCTTTGCATTCAAAATCAGACATGATTCCCTTCTATCATTTGTCTTACTTGAGTCTTGAAACTTTCATTTTATTGTGATCTTAGGGTTTCATTCACTATCCAAAGTATTTCTTTATTTTTCAGATATGAAGGATTTCAACCACAAAAGATTGATAAAGGACATCACAGCGTGGGGATGCTTGATGCAGAGGGTTGGCAGCAGTAGGGTGATAAACCCACCTACACACCTTGGACTTTTGTCCCTTGAGTCTCTCTCAAGGCTACAACCACACCTCAAGTGTGAAATCAGACTCTTGCCCCTAACAAGGGATGGCGCAACACTTCTACACACTTCCTAAGGCCCTCCACAATGATATTTTGGAGCACAAGGCAAATATTGGCTTTTGAGGCTTAAATAGGCCTACTGGTTAGTAGCCCTATTTCACTGTCTTTTTGGATTTTTCTCCAAATTATACCAAACAACACCCTAAACAAATTTAGGTTTCAAACACCCTTTTGAGATTACTATTAGATTCCAGAAGATTGGAATTCCCCCCTATTCCCGCACTCTTCAACACCTACTTGGGTCACAGGGCTAATTGATCAAGTTAGACCGGTTTTGCAAAGGAGGTATATGAGAATGGGATCACAAGAAGGTTCCAACTCTTTAGGAGGTTTCTTCTATGCCTAAATACTCCAATTGCATAAATTCGACTCATCATCTCATCATTACTCATAGTATGCTCAATGAAATTCATCTATTCTAATCTAAACCTTCAAATAGTTTAGACTAGGGCTTGGTGGTAAGGTTACCAACCAACTTCTCTGACCTCGCCCCTCTGGAATCTCAAAATACATACCCCTAACTTGCATTCTACCAATGGCCATTGGATCCCAATGAGTAGATTGCAAGTTAGGGTCCCATTTGCATTGTAACCCTTGAAAATGGAGGGTTTCAGACCTGCAGATGGTAAAACGCTTATAACTTCCACTAAAACTCACTTCAAGAGGTCAGGCCAAATGCATTGGAAGGGTATTTCAGGGCTCTTTCTAACCAAATAAAAAATTCATCAGTAGATCTCACACCATGTATGGACAGTACGGAAAAATGCCATTGTTATGACAAAATCAGACTTGTTCCATTCAATTTCTCCACCAAACTTTACAAAACTCTCAACTCTCAACTCTCCCACAGTTGTCCAAGCATATATAAACCTTTTCCAACATCCATAACTAACTTTTGAATAGTTAAAACCGTTGGAGAAGTAGTTGGTATCCTACTAGCAACATTGAAAAGTTGTTTGAGAACAAATGCAACATTTTGCAACTTAGGACACCATTGGTTATTAACCACTTAGACCTTATGGAAACACATCCAAGGTCATTATTTGTCAGTTTAAGACTCCAAGCACCTAAGACAACATCCTAGACACACCAACATTGAAAATCCAAATTTCAAGCCTTCATGGCCTAATAGACCTCTAGGTTTATATGCTCAACTAAGAGATTATTGACCATACAAATAGGCACTCAATTACATCAAGGGTGATCATTGATCCAACCCATTATTACATCACAAATGAACATGTAGACACCACCATGTGCTTGAAATAGAGGTGTAGTAGAAGGTGCTTTTCACCAATGCTCAAGGTCGAGCATTTGAGTTTTACATTCAAACAAAAGAAGGATGCACATCCAAGGACTAAGGCTTACATTTCATGATAAGATCAAGAGTCGCCATCATCACAACATCAAAGGGCGCAACTTTACAAAAGGGATTTTACAAACACATTGCAAGGGATCAAGGCTTGGAGCAACAATAATGCAAGACAAAAAATCAAGACACTCAAAGCAGGTTGGCATCAAGATCTACAACTTTATGGAGTAGACCTCAAGGCATCTAAGAGAGAGAAATCACTTACACATGCAAAGAAGTAGATCAAGAAACATCAAATAATTCAAGAACAAATTTAAGAGATAATAAAGACAAAAAAATCTCCAAACATGAAGATGAAAAGTGGATGTGATCAAGGAAGCAGATAGTTTCAGAAAATTTAATCAAAGTTAGAAAGCTTGACCATGTTTAGATGATACAAATTGGGAATACGTACCACTACCTTCATCATGTTGAGCAAGATCGGATAATGTTGAGTATCAAGAGATATGCTTCGTTCACAAACACTTTGTGAGGATATATTTTCTATGCATGTTGAGGTGGCATCATACCCATTATCGACCAATCAAGTTCTTCCAAGTCAGCACATCCAGATACAATGAACGTGATTCATCCAAAGGTGTAGCAAGTGACACATGGCAATTTGTCAAATATTATTTCTTATCCCTAACCTCAATTCCTTTTGGTTAAAATTGAAGATGGACATGTGTCAAATTTAATGCAATTTTCTCATTGGCCAAAGAAGAGTTTGTTTTAACAAACCCTAGTTAGCGTTTGTTTGTAATACCTTGGCCATTGATTTGAAAATCAATCCTAACCCTTGAATTGTAATAGGGATCTCAATAAAAGGCCTATCATTTTCATTTGTAAAGGTTAATATTTAGTAGTGAAGCAGTTCCATAATAGTTAGCAATATCGTAGGAGGAGGAAGCTTGAAATTGTTGCCAAATTATGTTGAAATCAATTCATTACTTTCATTGAAGTTATGGTTGATGTATGTGTTGTGTTTCTACATTTTGCATGGTTCCTTGTTGCTTCGCAAGATTAATTACAGTTCATTGATTATTATAGAGAAGCATGATGATATTTGAAGAATCATTTGATTCATACGATTTACACCTTGTTGATTGCAAGTTGTAGTGCATGCTTACTCTAAACTTAATTATTTTTGTCGCTAAGTTCAATTGTGAATACTTCATTTGGAATGAATCATTATTAGGTCTTTGAATGGATTGTTTACAATATGAAGACCTATAATTACCTTAGGAGATCACACTCTCTCTATGGTTTTATGAGCTATCTCTAGTTAAGTAGAAAGTAGTTTCATGAAGGATTTGTCTATCAAAGCATCATTTCTTATTGTAACTATCCTTAGGAGTTAGGGGTATTATAGGCTTTCTAAACCCTTATCTCTTTTATCATTATTTTCCAAGTTAGTTAGAGTTTGACAGATTTCAAACAAAACATAAGTCCCTTTGTGATTCCAAAAAAATCACATCAATTTCATTAAGTATATTCACAACAATTAAGTCACATAGTTCACAATGTAAACCCTGAAGTCATCTCATTCGATCACATTGACTAGCATATGAAAATTGTTTGTTCATGAGAGAATAGAATACCTTAATATTTTATTTTGTATTCAAGATACATAAAAAACAGACCATTGATTTGAGCTAGTAGGTCACCCCTACCTTTACACCCCAGCTAGTCACAATTATTTTATATAGCCTATGATTATCCTTACCCCTCTACTTAATCCCTCCATCTCATTGATCCATCACATAACACTCTTTACGTACCTCTGCACACTATTCAAGAGGCCACATCTTATACTACACAAAAACTAAACAATGAAAAGGCATCTCTTGTTTTGACACTATAAGTTGGTTGTTTAATCAATGCCTCTTGTCTTAATAGCCATTTAATCACCTCTGACATGCTAAATATTTCCTTCAATCTATGTCCTCTATATTGGTCTTGAGTATCTATGCTAGAGGAATGGAACCACTAGTTTAATATCCTATAGTTGGTCGAGAATTATTCGTTTGTAGACTAAGTGGCTCCTTAAATCTCACATATAACACACGACACATAAAGGTCATGACAGTTTCAATTGTCAATGACTGAATTCTCTAACCATTTGTGCTTGTTAGATAAAGTCAAATAATTTGGTATCACTTTTTAAGCTTATCCATCAATTATCGTAAATCCTTCAATATTAATCCTCTTCTCTTCTTTATTATTTAATAAATTGTTTCTGAAACCAATTTGTTGTGATTACACAAGGTATGAGTTTCATACAACTTTGTTGAGTATTATGGTTGTTAATACTCATCTTGGAGTGCCCCTAGTTTGAAAATCTAAACATGTGTAGGTTTTTGCAGTGTAAAGTTGGTTGCACGATGTAAAAAAAGTTGGTTGCCAATAAGAAATTGGCATAGTACTTCCTCTACTTTGAAAGATTGTAAAATTAAGAAAACACACTGAAAAACAAAACTGAGAAGAAGAAGATTGCGAACTATTTTATAAAGCTGATATTGAAAACATGAACCACAATTACAATAGAAGAGTACTACGTTTTAAAGACTTTGCCTTCTTCCTTAAGGAAGGATTAAAAAATATATATATAAAGCAAAAAAAAACTAAACTAAAAAGAGTAGAAAACTAAACTAGTTTTATTGCGCATTCAACAGCGATTACAAGGCATGAACTAAAAAATAGAAATAAAGAAGTTTTAATGAAAGAAAGTAGAGATCCGTCTCCAACACGACATATCCCTTCGGCACATCATTCATCATTATCTTCAAACTCCCCCTGAATGATGAATGGAGGTGAGTCCCAATTGATTTCTAAAAGTAGTAAATGGTGTGACTAGAAGAGCTTTAATAAATATGTTAGCAACTTGTTCAAATGAAGGACGGAATTGTAACAACACTTGTCCATCTTGAACCAAGTCACAAATGTAATGATGTTGGATCTCTATGTGTTTTGTTCTGCCCTGCAATACTAGATTCTTTGTCATGGAAATAGTGCTATTATTATCACAATAGATGATGGTTGGATGCTCTGAAACTAAATGTAGATCTGTCAATATCCTTCTAATCCATACTGCTTGAGAACTTGCTGATGAATCTGCCATGTATTCTGCTTCTATTGAAGAAAGAGACAATGTTGCCTGTTTCTTACTACTCCAAGATACAACTCCAGACCCAAATGAAAAAACATAACCAAATGTAGATTTCCTATCATCCACTAAACTGGCCCAATTTGTCTGTGTAACAAACTAGATTAAACTTGCCAGTGGGAGAATACTGAATGCCAAAATTTTACATACCACTAACATACCTCGTGATTCTTTTAGCAGCCAGCCAATGTGACTCGTATGGTTCCTGTATGAATTGAGATATGAGGCTCACATCATACATAATATCAGGTCTACTAGTTGTGAGGTACATGAGGCTACCAACCAAACTCCTATACCAAGTAGCATCAACTTTGGGACTGGCATCTTCCTTGGTTAATTTTTCACCAAGGACTATGGGAGTTGCAAGCACTTTGCATACCACCATGTTGAAATTCTTCAATAAATCAACTAAATAGTTGGCTTGGGAAATAAATATACCTTCTGATGTTTGTTGTACTTCCACACCAAGAAAATAGTGCATAAGTCCAAGATCTGACACTTCAAACTCTTGTTTCATTTCTGCTTTAAAATTATCTATGAGATCTTTGCTATTACCTATATAAATCAAATTATCAACATAGAGGCAAACTATGAGAATATCATTACCAATACGTTGGACATACAAGGTAGGCTCTAAGTCTAGCTTCTATTGAATCATTTCTTTATAAAATAACTATCAAATCTAGCGTACCAGGCACAAGGAAGTTGATTCAATTCATAAAGGGCTTTCTTCAGCTTGTAGACTAAGCGTTCTTTTTCTGGAACTTCATATCCCATAGGTTGTTCCAAATAAACTTCCTCATCTATGTAACCATTAAGGAATGCTGATTTCACATCAATCTGAAATATTGGTCACTTGTATTGTGTTGCAATAGCCAATATAATCTTGACTATCTCAAGTCGAGCCACAGGAGCAAAATTTTTTGCATAGTCCACTCGAGGAGTTTGTGCAAACCCCTTGGCAACTAATCTTGCCTTATGTCGTTCCACTGAACCATCTGCATAATATTTGACTTTGTAAATCTATTTCCCACCAATCACCTGCTTACCTTTGGGAAGTGAAACTAATTCCCAGGTATTATTTTTATGAATGGAATTCATCTCATCATTCATAGCATTCACCCATACGAGTTATTTCACTGCTTCTTCATACACAAAGGGTTCAACTTTAATTATACTAAACAAAGCAAAATTAACAACTGGATTTATATTGGCATTCCTCTGATAAATATCAACCAAACCTTGTACCTTTCTTGGAATGGGTGCTAGAGGTGATGGTGGAGGCGAATCTTCAACCGAGTTTGAGCTACTTGAAGAAGTACGTGAGCTTGGAGGACTGGAACTAGAGCTTGAACTTTCACTTGTGCTTGTGGATAGAAGAGAAGGAACACTAGTATTATCCATGTTTATGATTATTGATGAATTTTGTTGTACATCATGTTTCCACTGCCATACTCCCCCTTTATCAAAAATCACATCCCAACTAACTATCCATTGTTTTATCTCGAGATTATAGAATTTGTAGCCTTTAGTTGCAGTAGAGTAGCCCACAAAGAGACAAAGTTGAGATTTGGCATCCAGCTTCTTCCGCTTTTGAACTAGAATATGCACATATGCCAAGCATCCAAAGACTCGAAGATGAGTCACTGAAGACTTCTGACCACTCCAGGCTTCCTTTGGAGTCAAGTTTTGAACTGCTTTTGTGGGACTACGGTTGAGAATATACACTGTAGTGGCAACTGCTTCTGCCCAAAAACTATTGGGAAGGTTTTTTGTTTGCAATATGCTTTGTGCCATTTCCATAATGGTATTGTAATGTCCCCTTATGGGTTTAGGGATGCTTTAGCCATAATTAATCAATTTCAAGATACTTATGACTCAGACTGAATATATTAGGAGGCAACTCCACCTTAACATGCATCAAATCAATGATATTTCGCAAATCAATCAATTAAATATTCATAAATAAATTATTCGTCCATCAAACATCCCTAATTCTTAATGTAAGTATCAAACCAATTATAATGTCCCCTATTAGGAACATCTCCTTCCCCACTTCTTAAATACTGATAGTAATAACATGTTTTAGACTATACGTATACTAATTTCTTATGTATTATGAATATATATATGAAATTAAGTATGACAGTCATACATATTGCAGTCCATATTAATATTACTATTTATTCTGCATAAGAACATTATCGGGCTTCATATATTAAGCATACTTATTAAACACATCCCCATGCATACTACCAAGAACAAGGATGTTACTGCCTGTAACTTAATAATAGTTCTGATCTGATTTGATCCATGGTGATCCTACTAGATGTTTTTGATTGCTTTCCTTTATATCTCTCAATGTGAGGGAGAGGTCACACCTCTTCATCATGTATGCCCTTTGGCAAGAGACACACCCTTTCACCATTCTCTTTGATAGAGTGCAACTCTTCATTATTTCTGCCCTTTGAAAGGGACACAACCTCTCATAATCAGATCTGCACTTATTATTTAAATCAGATCTGTACTTCTCATTTCCAAATTATCCCCCCCTCTCAAATGAGGTTCTCTTCTCCCTTTTATATCTCATTGTTGAGGGAGTCACAACCTTTCCTTTCATTTCTTTTGACTTTTCATTAACTTAATTAATTTTTAATTAATCATATTTATTTATATTTAATTATTTTACTTTATATTTTAATTTAATTTTAAATATTTTAATTTTATTATTATCATTTATTATTGAATTTTATTTCAAGGTGGGGACATTACAGGTATGGTTCTTTCTTTCAGCAATACTATTCTGTTGAGGTGTATATGCGGCAGTAAGTTGTCTCTGTATGCCATTTCTAAGATAAAAATCAGCAAACTCATTAGAAGTAAACTATCGTCCCCTATTTGTTTTGAGTATCTTGACAGGATACCCGTTTTGTTTTTCAACCAATGCCTTAAAATTCTTCAAGTGTGCAAAGGCTTCAAATTTCTACTTCAAAAAATAAACCCATGTGTGGCGAGAGTAATCATCAATGAAGGTCAAAAAACAAAGGTTATTACCCAATGGTTTCTCTTGCATTTCACCACAGATGTCAACATGCACAAGCTCTAGACGAGATTTTGCTCTCCAAGATTTGTCCATCAAAAAATTGTCTTGATGATGCTTGCCAAGTGTACACCCTAAACAAACTTCTTCTTTGGCCTTGATTGGAGGAAAACCTCCCACCATATTCTTCTTATTCGACAAGGTTAGCCCTTGAAAATTCAGATGACCATATCGTTGATGCCATAACCATGAATCATCTATGGTTGATTTGGGTGTATGCAACTTACTAGAAACCAATTTGAGAGGAAACAATCTATTCTCTGTCATATAAGTTTTTGCTACAAGATGATGATTATTGGATTTACCAAAGATTTTATAGCAGCTATCTTCAAATACAACTTTATAGTTCTTTTCTAGAAGTAGTCCTACACTCAATAGACTATGTTGTCACTCTGGCACAAAGAAAGTATTATGTATATGTGTAGTGTCTTTGTGCTTAGTCTTGACTGCAAGGGTACCTTTTCCCACTACATCAACCTCCTTATCATCTCCAAATTTAACCTTACTTCTCATTGAATCATCTAATTTGACAAAGAAATCAAATTTACCTGTCATCTGATTGGAACAACAGCTATCCAAGAACCAAACATCCTCTTGGGGTTCTTTTGCCAAATTGCATGCAAAGAACGTAGAATTCTTTGCGTCAAAAGACACTTCTACATAACTAGTTCAACTTATTCAAGTCAAATTTCTTCTTCCTGCACTCAGATTCATAGTGCCCATATCTTTCACAATATTTGCACTGTATACTCCTATCAAGAGAACTTCATCCTCTTCCTCTATTATTTCCTCTTCTTCTTCCTCTGTTATTTTCAAAAGATTCACCTTGAAATTTAGCAGTGTGAGAGGGAGGAGATCTGTAATTTTCCTCAATATTAATAGAAGATTGGAAAGCTTGCACAAAATTTTCCATAGAACGTTGCATACGCTCTTCACTTTCTTCAATAGCAATTACTACAAGGTCAAATTTAGGAGGAAGAGACCTCAAAAAAAAATTTACTATTTTCTAGTCTTATATAGTTTCACCTTGTGTTAAGCTGATTCACAATACCATGAGTCCTAGTAATAAATTCATGAATGGACTCGGATTCCTTCATCCTCAAATTTTCAAATTCTCTTCGAAAAGTTTGAAGTCTCACCAATTTGATTTTGTCTATACCTTGGTATGCAGTTTTGTAGAACCTCCCATGCATCTTTTGATTTTGTCATACTGGCAATTCGAGGAAAAATTGAAACATCCAAGGCAGATTGAATGGTGAAAAGAACTTTGTTATCCTTCTTTCTATCTTCTTTCAGTTAAGCTTTCTATTGTGGTGTCCATGTATCTAATGTATTCTAATCAACAGGTTCTTGGTATCCACCTTCCATAATTCCCAAAAAATTTGGGATAATAGTAGGGTCTTCATCTTGATACTCCAATAATCATAATTTTTTCTAGTAAATAACGGAAGCTGAAATGCTAAACCTTTTCCATTAGCCATCTGAAGATAACTGTTGCTCCAATCTTGTTACCTACAAAATCAGAAATCTTGCAACTTTCTCTGATAACAAATGAAAGATTGTACAATTAAGAAAGTACACAGAAAACAAAATTGAGAAGAAGACGACTGCAAACTATTTATTAAAACTGATATTGAAAACTTGAACTACAATTACAATAGCAGAGTACTACGTTTTAAAGACTTTGCCTTCTTCCTTAAGGAAGAATTAAAACAAAAAAGAAAAAAAACATCAAGCAAAAAAAATTAAATAAAAAATAGCAGAAAACTAAAATAGTTTTCTTCCCTACGCATTCAGCAGCGATTACAAAGCATGAACTAAAAAGCAGAAATAAAGCAGTTTTAATGAAAGAAAGCAGAGATCCATCTCCAACACGACATATCCCTCCAGCACATCATTCATCCATATCTTCATACTTGGTTTAAGCAATTTAATTCTTTACTTTAGAAGAAAATGGCAACATTAATATATTTCCGCTGAGGAATGATTTTTTTGCCGAACATAAAGTATGGCTTCAATCAAGCCGGTGTGCACGTATGTTGAGAACTAATGCTGAACTCTCAGCTTACTGGAAGTTCCACCGTAACACTCAACATTCACCGCATGGTTCAAATCTATGATCATCCTTATTAGTTCCTGCTCCACATGGAACTATTGGCAAAGGTTTCCATTGAATTGTTATTAAACCTTTTTCTCACAGCCAATAACATCGCTTAATTTTCCTTGTCCAAAACTTTAATTCAATGTTCCCAACAAACATGGTTTCCATTGAATTGTTATTAAACCTTTTTCTCACAGCCAATAACATCGCTTAATTTTCCTTGTCCAAAACTTTAATTCAATGTTCCCAACAGACATGTGATCGAGCTTTACCAGTTGTCTGTCAAATTTTAATTATTTACTTTTAAAAATTCATTTTGTGAGTTTTTTATTGGAAGATACAGAGGTTCACATTTGACCACGCCAGAGAACGCACGACTATCCAAGACAGTTGGTTGACAAAACAGGTGTGTTGGAGCTTTCACTTTTGGGGCTTAGTGTATGTGCAGGAGGCTGCAGGTAATTAATCATGGTAGCTAGGTGGCATTTGCAAGCAATCCACGGGCCTTGTCTCTCTGCTATTACGATGAAGAATAGATTGAAGCAATGCTTGTGGAGAGGATCATTTTATCTCTGCCCATCTTTCGACTGAATCACCTGCTGGATCGACTACTTAATCTGTTGTGTAAGGAACTGGGTCAAGGTAAACGAAAGGTGCTTAAACTGATGCTCCTGCTCCATTTGTTAGTTACTTTGCTCTAGCTTCTGGCTTAGCTACCTATGTCTCTGCTTATGGATATACTACTGTAAGGTATGCTATTGGATATGCTACTTATGGGTATGCTTTTCGAACTAATAAGAAGTTAAGATGTTCATCTATATACATTGCTAAAATATTTCAATTTTTTATATATTCAATTAAAAAGTTAATTTTAATTATTTTTTATAAAACTGAATGCTCTAATCTTATTTGATATAAGCTTAATCTAATTCATATTATCTAAATTATTGTACTCCTAAATTAATCAATTCACAAAATTGAGAACATTCTAATAGTTTGATAGCTGACACTTCAATCAGATGGTATACAAATTATTCTTTTATTATAAAATTTTGTATGTTATAAGAATTATATTTTGGTGACGGGCAGTTGTACTTTGTTTGACTTTGAGAATAATAAATACCTAATTATTTGTTGATAGTTATTTGTAAGTTATCAAAGCTTTGAATCACTCTAATCTTTAATGACTAACTATAATTGACAGAAAATCACCACACCATGAAAGCTTTGAATCTGAATCAGTCTGATATATATAACCTATTAGGAATTAAAGCAAGTCACTAGACAGAGAGGCTTTCAATTTGAATCAGTCTCAGATGTAAAAAGCTAACTATAGTTAACAACAAAACACTGCACCATGAAACCTGTCAATCGGAATCTTTATAGACATAACAGTAACTCACAACAAATCACCACACTTTGAAAGTTTGCAGGAGAATCGGACAGACCTTTGAAATTAGATCGTATTTTAATTATCAATTTTTTTTAATATTGAAAATAGTTTATAGTTTATTGGTTTAATCAATTATCTGTTGGTGTGAGGTTTTATTAATTTTTTAATAGTTGTTGATGATAGTTTCTTTGATTATTGATAAAAAAAATTGTTTCTAATTTCTGTTTGTTTGAAGGAGGCTTCTCTTAAAGAGAAAGCTATAAATTCCCTACCAAACCCCACAACGTTACTTGGTCTTATCCAGAAAAGGATACTGAGAGCTTCTCTGCTTATGGTAGCCTATACTTATACTTCTTTACATTGGCATGTACCCAGCAGTTGCAGCTATAACATAAACAACAACCTGACTTCTCCTTACAACACTACCATTCTTAGAACAAAACAAATCCACGGTCACCGTTGCACTATTGGGCAGGAACTAAGCTTCCCTGCAGCCTTTGTTATTTTTAGAGAGACAACTTTCTAGATTTGCTTAGCTGTTTTTTAGTTGTGCGAATTATCTCCAATATTTTTTAGTGTAGAAGTTAGACTGTGAGTTAGCATGTCTCTCCAAAGTTTGTTTCACATGTTTTCTGGTTCTCTATTTTTAGGCAGAGTCTTTTATTTAATAAGCAACCTCTCTATTGTTTTCACAATCATGTGAGGAGTATAAACTAGAAGAAAATTTTGAAGAATGATTTGAATTAGAAGTAGCCACAAAATTGTTACTTAGGCAAAGTTGTTCTATTTTTAGGCTCCAGCATATCATCATCCTTTGTAGTCTTAGGCTCTATTGGGAGGACTTTATATTCTCCTACAAAGGTAGGTGTAAAATCCAAGGACTCCCAATCATCTTCTAAGAGTACCTATTCGAATGAAAAAGTATCTTCAAGAGGCGATGGTGTTTCAACTTGAAGTGGAGGAGTAGAAGAATGTAAAGGCGATTTAGAATTAGATGAGGTTTGTAAGCAAGATTCTAAAATTGTGTTAGCGTGTAAAGTATATATCTAAAAGTCATAAATAAATTTGACTTAGCAATGAAAAGTTGAAGGAATAGCTTGCATAGTATGAATCCAAGGTCTTCCTAGAAAAAGGTTATAAGTTTATCGAGCATGAATTGGATAGATGCAGGTAAAATAATAGGTCCTACCTGAATAGGCAAGGTTATAGTACCTAAGGATTCCCTAGCAACATTGTCAAAGCCACAAATAGAATGAGATTTATGTTGAATAAGAGAAGTGTCAACTTTAATCTTTTGCAACAAATCAATGCTACAAACATCAAGGCTAGATCCATTGTCCACTAAGGTTTGTCTTATTGCATTAACATTATTAAGGACAACAATCATAAGAGGATCATATTTATTTTCAATCTCCATAGGAGATAAGTCATTTTGAGAGAACACAATTTCACCTTTAGGTGCCTTCATAGAATCAATCAAAGAAGTCATATTATTAGGTGTCACAGTAGGTGGAACATCAAAGTTCTTGGAAGAATTTTTCAACATTCCATGATAGGTGGGTGAGGTTTGAATTGACTCCTAGACAAATATCTTTGTAGGAGTAGTTTTTCAATAAGATCATATTCATGTCCAAGATATTTAGAGAGACATGGTATTGAAGGTAGTATTGGTTGAGAAATAGGAAGAGAATTTGGGATAATAAGAAGAGGATTAGGTTGCCTATTGTTCTTGTTTTATGTATGTGACCAACCACATTACAACTTTTTTGAGTGATCTGTTTGACATATTAAGGACTTTTACTGCCATAACCTACTTTCACAGTAATGACTTATTTTTTGGGAGTGCAAAATGTGTCATGATTATAACCACCTTTAACCGCAATAACTGGCTTATTAAGAGGTTGAGAGGTTTGACGAGTACTACCACCCTTAGTAGTAATCACAGGATCGTTATGAGTTTCATAACCATTTACATGTATCATATTCATCAAAGATGGTTTCCGAATATTTGATGAAAATCTAGTAGAGCTGAAATCATCAAATGCTTCGCAAAGAGGATCATCAACCTAAAGCACTTCTTCATGAATAGGATTGTCTTCAAATTGAATAAAGGGAAATCCGCATAGAGGGGATTGTTAGTGATATTGAAGCCTTGTAGCCCTAGAGCATTCTCTTGTTTCAAAGTATCCTTAAAATCAAGGTACATCTTAGGAGAAATATCAATCAAAACGTCATCATGGATAGCATTAATTATGGAAGAGAGACAAGCACTAGTCATTAATGCTTCATCCTTTCTAGTGTAATCATCCTCTAATGTGTTCTTATTGTGTGGGAGAAAAAGCGAGACTAGGTTATCATGCCCTAATCCTACCTTTTGACACACATTACGGAATACGAAAGAGCCTAGAGGTATCACACAATTGGCTACTTCTTTTTGTGAAAGAGAGAGCCACGGGCTACCTATTAGGATTTCTATTCCTTTGTTGTAATTGAAAGGTAAGATTATGCAAGTTCAATTCCTAACCCTAAAATGCAAGTATGAGCTAACAACAAGATTTACAGAATTGAACTTAAACAATGGAAAGCTGTAAACACAAGGATAAAACAAGAATGCAGATGCATACCCGGAGTCAAAATTTGACTGAAAATGTTCGAGACGGGGGCGTGGGCGCCACTGTCTTGATTCTGTCCCGGAACCGCACCTGAAACTGCTGTTTTCCACTCTGGGAAACTGTCTGAAATGTTGTCTGTCAGGAGGACCAGGGCGCCCAGCACCTCTGTCCCAGGGACCAGGGCACCCAGCGCCCCTGTCCTGGCAGGACCAGGGCGCCCCACGCCCCTGTCCTGGTATTCTGCTCTGCAATTTGGTGTGGGGTGCTGTCTCGACCTGCTTTTTTCGGATCTGCAACCTGCGGCGTCGTCCGAGTCTCGAAACCTGCACTTGTATTTGAAAAAGGTGTTTGGGCGGCTATATAGGGTATTGCCTTAGTCAAACCCCCGCTTCGATGATTTCCACCTCCACGAATAGCCAAGTTGTATTGTAAAAGTAATGTGTGTGCAGACCTTGTGTGTGTGCAAGATCTAAAATGCAAGTAAGCAAACTAGAGCAACCTAGAAAGTAAACCCTAATTGCTTGTCAATGATAATGTAAATGCTCTAAATCAAGATGCAAAGTGATCTAAAGCATGAATAAATGAGATATTGAAGCTTATGCAAAGACATGAAAACAATATGAAATCATACCCAACCCCCAAGGGAGAGGTACAAGCCAATCTTCAGTCGGTAATCTCCTATTGTTCTTCAATGTCTTCCAAGCCCTAAATGAATGAATGGATTTGATAAAAATGCTTGATAGAGGGATGTTGAAAGTTGTTGAAGTCTTCAAAGATCTGCTCTTTCGCTGCATATGAGGTTCCTGAAAACAAAATTCCCATCCTTTCCAATGAAGAAACTGAGCTCTTATGTATGAAACCCTAGGTCGTAATTTCGTCTTTTGGCCGACCTAGAGATTGAATATCCCGCCAATTTCTTGGGGTTAAGCTTTATTTTATGATTGGATCGTGCTCCTAAAATTTCGAGAAAAATGTCCAGGACCGTGTGCACTTCGGGTGCCATGGTCTCGGCAACTTTTCACCAAATTTTCAGGGCCGTCAGATATGATGATTTTAGAGAGAATCCCGAAGTTACAGGTGATTTCGAGATGTTTTGGCCCCCGAAATCAAGCCCCCAAGTTCAAAATAGGACTCAATTAGGGTTTTTGATTAGATGATGTATTGGAGGAATAACATGAAAAGGGGCACACTTTAATGAAAGGGTCCGACTTTATGATGTGAAGGATGATGAAATAGGACCTTAGACCTAATTAATTTGATTAATTAAGTGCTAAAGGGGAAATGCAATGCAAAATGCAAACCGCGCCAAGGCGGGTGCTAAACTAGGTGTGAAATTGTACTGCTTTAGCAAGTGCGTACAATTTACGACACTACATTTAGCCCCCACTTTAGCGGTCATATGAGTACTACGTGCATATGCAAGCTAAAGTACAGAAAGTAAACATCATTTGAAAAAGGATATATCCATAAGTTGTCGGACAAAGCCCCCAGTGGTATCTGCAGTACACAGTTAGGAACCGCACCCTACAAAACACAAGTTAGATCACAAAATCACCTAATGCTTACTAGGGAAGGTGATGAACTTTGTGAGTAGCTATATGCCCCCCCTGTTTCGACTTGCTTATTAGGGAGGTGAAACAAGGTAGCATGTTTACTTACGACAAATTGTGTAAGAGAGTATTGATGAGGGGTGTTCACTAAAAAGGCTTCATCAGAGCACTTTTTGGAACATCCCGAGAGTAGGGGAATGAAAATACGATTCCTACGCAAAAAACGGTTTGAAAATCGCATCTCCCAAACTCAAGTTATGATGAAATGAGTGATAGAGAAAATTAGGGTTTTGAAAGTAAATGTAAAAGAATGAAAGTATATACCTTGAAAGTGACATTTGCATTTGTCACTTTGTTGATTTCTGAATATTGTCTATTGCAGCGGAGCCCACATAGCCATCATCATGCCTTCATGACAACCGGAGCGTCCCACGAGGATTGAGATCTTGCGATAGGCCGTGATTGACGACGAGCCACTGGACGAGGTGAGTTGACTGAACGTTGACTTTTGATTTTCTGCATTTGACTTTCTATGATCGTTTGCGGGCCCTGGAATCTGATCGTGGGTCCCACACAGGGCGCCATGGTCCCTGTGGGGCGCCATGGTCCCTTCAGGGCGCCATGGTCCCCTCAGGGCGCCATGGTCCCTGTGGGGCACCATGGTCCCCTCAGAGCGCCATGGTCCCTGACAGGGCGCCATGGTCCCAATCAGGACTTGGCGAGAGATACCAGGGTTAGCATACGATGTTCGACAGTTTGCATGAATGATTTTGATGATTGAGTACTGATTACAGTTATGTTTTTGTGTTGCAGGGTCTCCCATATATGAGAGAGCATATGGTGGGGCAGATTCTTCGCAGTTTGCGAGATCAGATTCCCCGGCTTACTCAGGCAGAGAGAGATACATTGTCTATAGTGGGTTTATGGTTTATGATTCTTATGCCGGCCATTCGATTTCATCCCGCGATGCTGATGGCACTCATGGAGCGATGGGATCCTGACACATGCACGTTCCAGCTTCCAGTAGGGGAGATGACAGTGACACTTGAGGATGTGTACCGCATTCTTCGCCTACCGATCAGAGGAGCTACCGTGACATATGCGACCGATCGGTCAGTAGAGGATCATCAGAGGGAGCAGGTATATTGCATAGGGAGAGTCATGCCGAGTGAGACGAGAGGTCGTATCATGGTTAGCTGGCTCTTACATCCTACAGGAGAGGTGCCCCTCATGAGACGTCTTATGATAGCCATCATTGCACTAGCTGTCTGCCCTAATGGGCGAGGTACGCAAATGCATGGGGGTCTCACATGGTGCATCAGGGCTATGGAGAGACACAGGAGAGTATATGCCTGGGGTCGGAGTATGCTTGCACATCTCTATCACGACCTCGAGGAGTATGTTTTCGGACAGGGTTGCAGTTTGATGACATGCACACTTCTGCAGGTGTGGATATTTGAGCACTTTACATGCACCAGGCCTGTCGGCTATCCGATGAGTGTGGCTTGCGAGCGACCTAGGGTATTTGCTTATCCACTTACCAGCGAGTGGAGATTTGGAGATCTATTGTATTGGAGAGTGACATTTGACAGATTGACAACTGAGGTGACTGTGTGGAGACCATATCTGCGGATGCACAGATGGGATGGGATGGAGAGACAGTTAGCATGCTTACAGAGGAACCGCCTACTGAGAGGGCGATATCCACACATCATAGTCCCATTCTACTTTGACCGAGTACGGAGGCAGTTTGGGCTAGAGCAATGTGTTCCAGCCGATGTGCCCATCTACACTCGACACTCACGAGTCCTTCCCAGAGCCAGAGCAGTAGCGAGACCTATGATAGATGATATCGAGATCACAGATATAGAGGGGTCCGACCAGGATGTGGTCACTGATTATGCTGCAGATCCCGGGGCACAGCGCAGGTATCTCTCATGGTTTATGAGATCATACCCAGGGCCTATCTTTCCACCGGATCATCCGACAGGCCATCCAGGCCCATGGAGACATGGAGACCGAGATGAGGATCAAGGATCTAGGTCGGAGGAGGGAGAGGGTCATGAAGGGGCAGGAGATCCTGATCCACCCACAGAGGATCAGCCTAGTGCCGAGGAGGAGGAGGATGATGACACAGATATAGATGAGGAGAACGAGGATGCAGGTGAGGATGCGGACGAGGATGAGGATGAGGATAGAGATGATGAGGAGGGGTCAGATGCCGCTCCCCACCATTCAGGAGATGATACCATAGCCCTGGATCCTCCTCTTATTCCCCAAAAGGGGGAACATGAGGCGATACGGAGACCTGTTTCTAGTACGGGCCTGCCTACACCCATTGTGCACAGGTTGTTCGAGCGTGGAGAGCCTAGTAGTTCCCAGTCACAGATGCTACCATATCATGATCCCTACTGGTGTGAGGGAGATCCAGGTATAGTAGGTTTAAATTGATTGATTGATGTTTTGATGATATAAAATAGTACTAATACATGATCTATTCTACTGCTACAGCTAATGTGTAGGAGTGGCGTTCTCTGATCCAGCAAGCAGTGGCAGATATCTCCACGACGGCGCAGATCCCTAGTTCCTCGCAGCTCGCTTATAGACCTCAAGGGAACGCGGGTCGGCATGATGATTTATTTTCTCCATTTCGAGTACAGGTAGAGATATGGAGGGAGAGAGAGCGAGCTCTATCAGAGGACCTTCAGCGGGCACAGCGTGATCTAGCAGTAGCTCAGGCCGAGGCTACCTCATATCGCGCGATCCTTATGGATAGGGATCGTAGGAGGTCCTCTCGGAGCCATTCACGATCTATATCACGGTATACCCCTATGGGTCCACCTGCACGGCCGGATCAGGAGGGAGCTTCTAGTCGTCACTCTCCAGCCACCAGCCCTAGGGATAGGAGATGATCTTATGATGTAGGGTAGGTCACATTTTGGATGTGTAGTGACCTACCTTTGTATATTGATCCACATATATATATATATACATGCTTCTTTGTCTCAAACGTGTTATCTTTAATGTCTAAAAAAAATGTGTATTTTGATTAAAGTTAATACATTTGGTAAATGTACATGTGTGTACTGAATTTAATTTCCATGTGATTGATTTCTCAATGCTCCATGATTAAATTGATACATGTGTGACTTAATTAAAATATTTAATCAAGTACTACATTGATGATAGGGAAGAAAAATATGTGTTAAGCCTAAGAATCATATAACTAATGTGATTTAATTTGAATTAAACACAACATGACACGATTCAACTTAACACATAAAGATATTGTATAATATGTCAACATAATGAAAAATGTAAATCTTTTGCAATTTACATAAAATGAATTCAAGACAAACCATAAAGTAAAGAAACATGCTTGTCAGGAACGAAGCAATATAGATTAAACAAAACATCATTTAATTCCATTTGCTCTAACAAAGATATGCTAACATATTATCCAATTTTGAAGAAGTGAGAAAGGAAATAGATGAATGATAAGGAATGAGGAATTAAGCGTAGTATCTACGCAACTGCATAGCGTTTATAGGGTCTTCAAGAGACGTACCGTCTACACCCGCTATTTTGTAAGCACCTGATCCATAATCTTCAATAACAATGTATGGTCCAAGCCAATTAGGACTAAATTTTCCCTTTTCTTCAGGTAAGGCATTCACATTGCACTGATTCTCATAGAGCACTAAGTCACCCACTGAGAAGGAACGTTGAATAACCTTATCATTATAGCTTCGTTGTAGAGTTTTGTGATACGCTTGAATATGCTCAAGAGCGTTTATACACTGTTCATCAAGCATCTCAAGCTGTTGAAGTCTTTGTTCTCTATAAGCGTCATCATCTACTATACCTCTGAGAGAAACTCTGAGTGACGGAATCTCTAATTCTAAAGGCATAATAGCATCAGCACCATAAACAAGATTATAAGGTGTAGTTCTGGTAGCAATTCATACGCACGTTTGGTAGGCCCAAAGAGCATAGATTAGCTGAGTACTCCAATCCTTACCATGCTTATTCGCAGTTTTACGAAGAATTTCTTCAATTATCTTATTGGATGATTCGGCTTGACCATTTGATTGAGGATAGTATGGTGTAGAAAATCGATGTTTGATATGATACTTCTCAAGGAATTTCTTCACGTCCTTATTCTTAAATGATGTCCCATTATCAGAGATTATAGTGGAAGGTATCCCAAATCGAGAAATAATGTTTTCTAGAAGAAATCGACAAATCACTTCAGCAGTAGTAGAGCGAAGGGGAACGACTTCTAACCACTTTGTAAAGTAATCTGTTGTAGTTATAATGAAAGTATGTCCTTGAGATGGAGGGGAGATTTTACCAATAAGATCCAGCCCCCATGCAGAGAAAGGCCAAGAAGCTACATGAGAACGAAGTTCTTGGGCAGGAGTATGAATCAAATTGTTGTGTTGTTGACATTGATGACATTTTTTAACAAATGAAAAAAAATCCTGCTGCATAGTTTGCCAATAATATCCCATGCAAAGCAATCTTTGAACCAAGGATTTGCCTCCAAAATGCCCCCCACAGGCACCTGAATGTGCCTCTTCAAGAGCAATAGGGATTTCCGATTTATTAAGACAACGAAGGAGAAGACCGTTATAACCCATTCGGTATAGAATATTAGAAAGAATGATATATCTAGCGGACAGCTTGCGAACTCTAGCCTTAGTGTTCCTATTAGCGGAATCAAGAAAGGTACCATCAGTCAAGTATCTTATGATATGCGAATACCATTCATCTGAGTCTATAAAGTCACAACATGTCACCAAGCTAGAATCATCTACAATAGCTGGAGAAATAAGGTTGTGAATAACAAATTTAAGATCAACCATAGGGTCCTCTAAAGATACCAAAGAAGCCACACATGCCATTGCGTCCGCATGTCGATTATCTTTTCGAGGAACAGGTTCCATGGTGTAAGAATCAAATTTTTGTAACAAAGAGATAGCAAGGTCTTTATATTGTGATAATTTGTCTTGTTTCGCTTGATATAGTCCTGTTACTTGTCTTATAATCAGTTGAGAATCTCCAAAAATATGTATGTGTTTTATATTCAGAGCTAAGGCTGCCTTTATTCCTGCTATAAGAGCCTCATACTCAGCAATGTTATTGGTACATAGGAAATTGAGACGATAAGATAAGGGAATAGACTTCTTTGTAGGAGAAATCAGAACAACACCTGCCCCCGATCCTGTACGACACTTAGAGCCATCAAAGTATAACTCCCAAGTTTCATCTTTCTCTATACAAAGGATGAAGTCGTCAGGAAAAGACTCAGAGTTAGGGAAGGAGAAAGGTGAAGGGGCCTCAGCTAGGTGATCGGTCAACGCTTGCCCTTTAATTACTCTTTGTGAAACAAATTTAAGGTCAAATTCAGTTAACATCATAACCCACTTAGCTAGGCGTCCTGATAAATCGGTTTTAGAGAAAAGATGCTTCAAAGGATCAAACTTTACCATGACGTGGACTTCTGAATTTAAGAGATAATGTCTCAATTTCTGAGTCGCAAACACCAAGGCCAAGCATTGTCTTTCTATCGCAGAATATCGGGTCTCATAATCGAGTAAGGTACGACTTATATAATAAACCGGACACTCCTTACCATCTTTATCATGTTGTGCCAATAATGTTGCAAGAGCATGAGTGGAAGCAGCTGTATAAAGAAGGAAGGGTTGAGAAGGTTCGGCCGGTCGAAGGATAGGAGGATTAGCTAGATACATTTTTAAATCTTCAAATGCTTGCTGACAATCTTTATTCCATTGAAAAGTGACATTCTTTTTGAGAAGTTGAGTAAAAGGAAAAGTACGATCCGCAAGTTGAGATACAAACCTACGAATAGTTTGAATCCTTCCTTGTAAGCTTTTGAGTTGAGACACATTTCTAGGAGGTGGCATGTTGACAATAGCATCTATTTTCTTAGTATCCACCTCAATCCCACGATGCGAAACTATGAATCCTAATAGTTTTCCACTATCCACACCAAAAACACATTTTCGGGGATTCAAGCGCATGTGATATTTACAAATTTTTTCAAAGATTTGACGAAGGATTTTAATATGATCTATGCACAGAATGGATTTGGCCAAAATATCATCAACATAATCTTCTAAAATCTTATGCATGTAATCATGAAAGATAAGGGTCATCGCTCGTTGATAAGTTGCACCGGCATTTTTAAGTCCAAAAGGCATCATTATCCAACAAAACGTACCCCAAGGAGTGGTGAAAGCAGTTTTGAATTGATCTTGAGGGTTAATGTAAATTTAATTGTATCCTGAAAAACCATCGATGAAGGATAACAAGGCATGTCCTGCCGTAGAATCAACTATCATGTCAATGTTTGGAAGAGGGAAATCATCTTTTAAAGAAGCCTTATTTAAATCTCGAAAATCGGTACACATTCTTATTTTATTATCTGGTTTAGCCACAGCGACAATATTTGAAATCCACGGGGAATAATCAATAGGGCGGATAAATCCAGCCTCCAATAACTTTTCAATCTCAGCCTTAACAAGTAGAGCCACCTTAGGATTCATTTTTCGAATCTTTTATTTCACGGGCTTAGCATCAGGAACTAAGACAATGTTATGAGTAACAATCTTAGGATCTATACCATGCATGTCAGAGTATGTCCAAGCAAAGATCTCGGGGAATTCATGCAATAAATCTTCATATTGTTTTTGTTCCTCTTCATCCAAACATTTTCCAATTTTAATAACTCTTTCTTCATTGCAAGGATCCATCTTAACATCAGTGGTGTCACTTATGAGAAGATTACTTTGTTGAGGATTATCCTTTAACTGAGGGAATTCTTTCACAATCTCATCATTATCAATCTCTTTTCCAAAATAGGCTTCAGTGTTCAAACAATAAGGGAGTCCCCTATTGTGATGATAACGAGGAAGAGTATCATATGCTCCTAAAAACTCAGCTAAAGCATCATCGGTAGGAAAAACATCAAAAGCACAAGCACACGAAGGATCCTCATCAATGTACTCAGGGTGTTGCATTGATAGAGATGTAGAAATAGCATTAACACTAATACATGGTCTCTTAGAAGCTTTAGTACGCTTGCAGGGATTATAGCCAAGTCCAAAGGCATAATTGTGAAGATTATTCTCTAGAGGAACTTTTATCCCTTGTTCGTGAGCGCCACAACCATTTCCATGATACCCATGCTTAGCAAAAATGCAAAAACCACGACCATAACGATCAGCCATTTCAGAAAGAGAAGGCGGTTTTTCATAAGACAAAGAATCAAACTCTTCAGAATTAGATGTGTGAGGAGAAGAAGTTTGAGAAGCGGCCACAAAATTATTACTCATAGGCTCAGGTAATGTTGATTGATTTTTAGCTTCTTCCTTCTTTTCAAATTTAAGCTCTCTAGAAGGAACCTTATATTCACCTACAAAGGTGGGATTAAAATCAAGGGATCCCCAATTGTCGTCTGTGAGAACCTTCTCAGGATCAAAATCCTTCTTATGTGTAGTTTCAAGTCGAGAAGAGTCTTCTTCAGGAGCTCCAGACTCATCCAAAGAATCTTGATCATCAGAGAGCGAGGATTCATTGATAGGTATCTTGTTTAAAGAATCATCACTAGACGAGGACGACTTAGAAGAACTCCCTTTGGAAGTAGATGTTTGTAAACAAGCTTGGAAATTAGTATCACCTATCAAGGTATATGTCTTATTGTTATAGATAAACTTAACTTGTCTGTGCAATGTAGAGGGGACAACTTGCATACTGTGAATCCAAGGTCTCCCTAATAACAAGTTGTATGTTAGATTTCCCGACATAACATGGATAGGAGTAGGCAAAGTAACAGGCCCCACTGTAATGGGTAAGGTGATAGTACCTAATGAAGTTTTAGCCACATTATCAAAGCCTCGAATAGGACGAGAGTCCGGCTCAATTAGGGATGTATCCACATTCATCTTATGCAAAAGATTAATGCTACACACATTAAGACCAGAGCCATTATCTACTAGTGTTCGTCTTATAGTAGTGTCTTTCATGATAACCACAATCATCAAGGGATCATATTGATGTTGAATTTCACTAGTGGGCAACTCATCTTGGGTAAACACAATTTGAGCTTTAGGATTCATCACAGAGTTAACCAAAGATGCTATATTACTAGATGTATTCGGTGGAGGAACATTCAAATCTTTCAAGGCATCTTGTAACATTCCATGATGAGCGGAAGAAGTTTGAATCAAATCCCAAAGGGATATCTTAGTAGGGGTAACTTTAAGTTGTTCTATGAGATCATATTCCTTACTAAGAACTTGTGAAATACGGGAAGCTTGCGGAAGAATTGGTTGAGGATTCGGAAGAGAAACTGGAATAACAGGAGGAGGACTAGGATGCCTATTATTTCTGGTATGATAAGTATGGGCAACCGCATGATAACTCTCTCTAGTTATTTGCTTGGCATAACTATAAGGACTTATAGGTTTTCTTCCTTAAACAGTGATGATTGGTTTATTCGGAGTACGAAAGGAATCATGATCATACCCTCCTTGGACAGTAAGGAGAGGTGATTTAGGACCTTGAAAGGTGGGAGAAGGATAAGCACCTTGGACTTCAAAGAGAGGCTTTTTATGCTCATTCAAGTTTATCATGTTAACCAATTTAGAAGTCTTGTCTTTGTTTAAAGATTTTGATAAAGCCACGAAGTCATCAAGAGCATCATCCAACAAAGTATAATCATAACTATCAAAAGGTTTATCTTTTGGTTCAAAAGGAGATATCTCTTCATAAAGGGGATTGTTGAAAACAACCATGTTACTAGATTTAGTGGAAGAGTTGACAGGAATGTATCCTTGAGAGGAATCATTCAACTTATCTTTCTCATCACAACGAAATGGCATAGTAACAAGGTTTATGAGTTTTTGGTAAAATGAAGGTTTGGCATCTTTAGGGTTCAAAAACTCATCTAAAGCTTCATCTAATTCATCTTGGCTATACTCATAATAATCATCATAAGCATGAACATTTTGCAAATAAAAGTCTGACATTTTGAAATGAAAGTTGCATGAAAATTAAACACACAATGCAAAGAAACACACTCTTTTTTTTATTTTTTCTTTTTAATGAAAATGAAATGAAAACACACTAAATCTAGATCTAGATCTAACAAATGCAATGCAAGAGGAAGCAATGATAGGTTCACGTCGGGTTCACCAAAATGTGTGGGAGAAAAAGCGAGACTAGTTTATCATGCCCTAATCCTACCTTTTGACACACATTACGGAATACGAAAGAGCCTAGAGGTATCACACAACTGGCTACTTCTTTTTGTGAAAGAGAGAGCCACGGGCTACCTATTAGGATTTCTATTCCTTTGTTGTATTTGAAAGGTAAGATTATGCAAGTTCAATTCCTAACCCTAAAAGCTAACAACAATATTGCAGAATTGAACTTAAACAATGGAAAGCTGTAAACACAAGGGTAAAACAAGAATGCAGATGCGTACCCAGAGTCAAAATTTGACTGAAAATGTTCGGGACAGGGGCGCAGGCGCCACTGTCCTGATTCTGTCCCGGAACTACACCTGAAACTGCTGTTTTGCACTCTGGGAAACTGTCTGAAATGCTGTCCGTCAGGAGGACCAGGGCGCCCAGCGCCTCTGTCCCAGGGACCAGGGCGCCCAGCGCCCCTGTCCTAGCAGGACCAGGGCGCCCCATGCCCCTGTCCTGGTATTTTGCTCTGCAATTTGATGTGGGGTGCTGTCTCGACCTACTTTTTCCGGATCTGCAACCTGCGGCATCGTCCAAGTCTCGAAACCTGCACTTGTATCTGAAAAAGGTGTTTGGGTGGCTATATAGGGTTTTACCTTAGTCAAACCCCCGCTTCAGTGATTTCCACCTCCACGAATAGCCAAGTTGTATTGTAAACGTAATGTGTGTGCAGACCTTGTGTGTGTGCAAGATCTAAAATGCAAGTAAGCAAACTAGAGCAACCTAGAAAGTAAACCCTAACTGCTTGTCAATGATAATGTAAATGCTCTAAATCAAGATGCAAAGTGATCTAAAGCATGAATAAATGAGATATTGAAGCTTATGCAAAGACATGAAAACAATATGAAATCATACCCAACCCCCAAGGGAGAGGTACAAGCCAATCTTCAGTCGGTAATCTCCTATTGTTCTTCAATGTCTTCCAAGCCCTAAATGAATGAATGGATTTGATAAAAATGCTTGATAGAGGGATGTTGAAAGTTGTTGAAGTCTTCAAAGATCTGCTCTTTCGCTGCATATGAGGTTCCTGAAAACAAAATTCCCATCCTTTCCAATGAAGAAACTGAGCTCTTATGTATGAAACCCTAGGTCGTAATTTCATCTTTTGGCCGACCTAGAGATTGAATATCCCACCAATTTCTTGGGGTTAAGCTTTATTTTATGATTGGATCGTGCTCCTAAAATTTTGAGAAAAATGTCCGAGACCGTGTGCACTCCGGGCGCCATGGTCCCAGCAACTTTTCACCAAATTTTCAGGGCCGTCAGATATGATGATTTTAGAGAGAATACCGAAGTTACAGGTGATTTCGAGATGTTTTGGCCCCTGAAATCAAGCCCCCAAGTTCAAAATAGGACTCAATTAGGGTTTTTGATTAGATGATGTATTGGAGGAATAACATGAAAAGGGGCACACTTTAATGAAAGGGCCCGACTTTATGATGTGAAGGATGATGAAATAGGACCTTAGACCTAATTAATTTGATTAATTAAGTGCTAAAGGGGAAATGCAATGCAAAATGCAAACCGCGCCAAGGCGGGTACTAAACTAGGTGTGAAATTGTACTGCTTTAGCAAGTGCGTACAATTTACAACGCTACACTTATGAATAAGAATTTTTAGGAGAGACACAAATATCACTTATTAATATTTCATCTCTAGAGGGAAGGTTATTGAAATGAAAAGAAGGTATAGTATCACTAGGAAACATATCCATCATATCATCCTCTAGCACCAAATGATCTGCATGGGGGAGGTACACTCTCAAAGAAGGATCAACATCACTCTTAAAAGCTTCATCATTGAGAAGGAGATCTTTGAAATAAATATTAATAGTCTCTTCTTGAACTAGGATGTCCTCATGGGTAGGACCAAATTTGGGAGAGGAACAAGCATTATTTATTAATACTTTATCTTTAGAAGGGAGATCATTAATAAATGTGCTTTTTAAATCATCCTCTTACCACAAAATATCATTTGTAGGATCTTTAGGAGAGGGGTGAAGGGTCATAAGAAGGTCTAAGAAACTATCATAGTGCAAAGACAAGTCAGTTGAAGGGTTCTTTATTTCTTTCTTTACAATGTCTACTGCAATGAAAGAAACAATGCAAAGAAAGAAAGAGAGAAAGAAAACTTAATGTCTATGTAATGAAGAAATTATGCAATTAACTAAGGCAAGCATATAAACTAACAAATGCAATTAATGAAAGTATATAAGTAGTGAATGAACGCATTCAATGTCATATAAAAATCAGATTTAGAATCTCAAAATAAGAACTCCTGCAATTGTGAGAGCAGCCAAGTCCACCAAAATGTATAGTATAAAAATGAAACTGGGAAAAACATAAGATCAAGATCCACCTTCACACCAAAATTGGAATACAAAATCACCTAGAGGAGTGATTGTATTTGACTAGCTCTTGTAATAGAGTCAAATCTCTCTTCCAGAGTTTCTATTCTCTTGCTACTATAAAAAAATGAATTAAGGGGGTATGTTGAACTCATGCAAAACTATGGCTAAGGTATGAAGAAAGTAAATACTTAAGTTGTTGTTAATGGCTGACAAATAATCCCTAATGTTGTAACAAACACAAAACTGGGTAGGAAATCTAATTATAGACTTACAATTGCTATTTGAAGCTAATTTAGTAGGTCCAAGGTTCCCAAAATATCTTGGCCTTCTCAATATGAGCTATTGTCAAAAAATTTAAAGCTTGAAGTCGTATGGAATTCACCCTTCATAACTACTAAAAAATGTTGAGTACCAAGGTGTGTAACGCCTTGGTCCAAGGACAGGGGTACCCCAGCCACACTAGTCCCTAAAAATCAAATCCAGATTCTAGGAGCATGTCTATATTATCCTCTTGATTCCTTCCAAGGTCTCTTGGCTCTTTCGGGTACCTTGAGCTACACACAAGAGGAAAGGAAAGGTATTGTGGATAGGGGTTTGCTATTAATTGCAAACCTTGGGTTTTGAATTAATAGTATAATTCATTGAAATTTAAATTGAATAGAATTGAAAATATTGCCTTTTGAGGGAAAGGCTAGATTTGCTATTGAAATACTTGAATATCGATGATTTTACCTCCAATAGGTGATGCAATTCTCTTGAGATAAGTCCTCCATGTGTTGATGCAATAACATGATAAATCACATAAAATTCATCATAAAATCATAATTGCAACATAATATGAAGATTTTTTGATGTAGTGTGTTGCTCTTTGAGTCAAATGTGCTCCTGAATTGTTGCTCTTGAGTTGGAATATTAGCATAATGATAGATGATAGTACATCTCGAAATGAATTGAGAGAGATGCCTTATAGAGGGATTTCATTATTGAAATCACCTGGCTGACTTAGATTTGATATATTTTCACATGGAGTCGGATTTGAATTAGATAAGACCACCAATGTATCCTCTTTAAATTCAAGGAAAAAAGTGCAGGACTAGGAGGGTAGGATGTCCTAGTCCCAATAGTATTTTTTCGACCTTCTAGGAATGAAAGATAATAGGGTTCTAATGTCGATTCCCGCTCAGTGGCTTAAACCATAATGTATAAATATGCAGAATATGTCTTCAAAATTGAACTTGTGGTAAGATTAAGGAAAAATTAAGATATAATGATATAGGACACATATAATTAAGGGCCCAAATAAGAGTGTGATGATGTAGTAAAGCGGAATGAGAACAACAATATTACTTTAAATCAATAGAGTTCCCATAATGCATGGCAAAAAGAAAAATACTAAAATAGGTGCTACAACAAAGTGAAATTGGACACAGTAATAAAGTTCTAAAATTTAGAATGTTATGGAAACAAGTATTACAATGTTTTTTTTAGGCTTCACTACCCAAGGAAGCTCACTCCTTCTGGAAAGGACTTGCAAGCTAGGGCTCACTACCTTAGGGCGAGATACAATGAATAATGACTCGTTGAAGAGACTCAATGTCTAGTAGAAGAATACATAATAATTATAGTAGAAAACATACATATGAACTATTGTAGAAGAAGCATCTAACAAATGCTAAAGTTGTGATCCTCTTTTGTAGAAGAATTACTCTCCCATATGAATTTCAAACATTTTACAATTAAGTGAAGTATCACCAAATCATTCCACACATTAAATAACAACACCACAGACTCTACACCCTTCATAAATGATCCATCCTTCCTTGTATATCCTCCACAACACCTCAGAACATCAATTATGTTGGCTCAAAAAGGACATAACAAATGAAATGTGTGACCTAAAATAAGTCGACCTCAAACACATACATGATCAACAAAAATAAGTTGGGGATCAACCAAAGACATAGTTGAATCCTAAACACATCTTAACATGTCCCTCACACCCACTAAAATAGGTGAGAGACAACAAAAAATGAAGGAACACACTTTCTCAGTCGAAATATCAGTACCACGGGCAAAACTACTAATTATTCGCAGTTATACCACTAGAGAGATACCTAAATCATTATGGAGACAAAAAATGAAAGCAAATAAAATAATATAAAACTATTCTGAAATCATCTCCTAAACAAATCAATCACTAAAATGCTAGCACCAAAGAGTAAGCTTATTGAACTAGTAAACACAATGTAGACTTAATAGACTGTGTCACATCAACATAATGATTATTCCACTGCAAAGCAACGACTCATCTGAAACTCACAATACTAAACTCTTACACAATCTTTAATATATTTTCAAATTCGTACACGCATAACAATCACTATGGAAGAATGTGGAGCATCCTAGTGACTCAATAGAGACACATTACACAACTAAATTGTAATCTAGAGAAAAAATACATATACCTCTTACAACACAAATGTGAATGACATCAAATCTAGTAAGTAGGAATATTTCACCCTAAAAATTTAGACTTAGCAAACAACATATAACTAGAATATGCAATGCAGCTAGATGTGGATAAAATTACCAACTCCCAGTCATAGAGAAATGCACTACTCAATACGTAGACAAACTTTTTTAACAACAAAATTATGAAACCAATGTCAAATATCAACTAACTTCCTCCCTAAATATGTAATCATCAAATAAAAAAACTTCATCCCATAACTATAACATAAGGTATATGTAAAAATGTGTTACCATGTACTCAGAATGAACTTACAGACTAATAAAATGACATGGATACAACTATTGGACTCTCAAACTGCCTTTCATGTTAATTCCAAGATACCATCTTTGTTAGAGGCACAACTACTCTCAAATATACTAGACACACAATCTAATTCATCAATGACCACAACACATATTATATTCATCTCCTCAATTACAACACATATTGTCAAACATTAGTTGACATCAATCACAACATACATTACCAATAAAATCATCTTGACGTAGTCCTTCAAGATTTGGTTCTATTGCTATCCCTAAGGATCCTTCATCATATATGCATATATAAGTGGCTCTTCTTACTCCATAGCTAACAAGTGAATCACATAACATTTTGGAAACAAAGAAGGATCAGGTAATTAGCACTTTTTAGTCACCCAATGTTATACCATCATTCACATTTTAGTGTGACATTCGACCATCTTGCTAATACAATGTCATGTTCTGTGTGACTTTGCCTGTCGGTGAGACTCCTTTTGGGCTTAGCAGTTATTCTGAGTCATACTGACATCCCCACTTCAATGAGACATTGGACTTGTCTTGCTGATATAGTTCCTTTATCGATGTGACCTTGCATTTCAGACCTAGTTCGTTCCTTGTAGATCACCTATGTCATGCCGAGTTCGATGTGACCTTTGAAGTGTCTCATCCATATGTTTCTTTTCGATGAGACTTTACTTTTCGGCAAAACACTTTTTGGTTATAGGTGGCCTTTGGTGCTACACTGACATGATTCCTTTCATTGTGATCTACAAAGTGACTCGCTGATGAAGTTTCTTTTCGATGTGACTTAGTGTTTCAACAAAATGATTTTTGCTTTATGTTTCCCCTTGGTGCTGTTGTGATAGACTTCTTTTCATTTTAACTTAAGACAGTGTCTCACTGATAAAGTTTCTTTTCAGTGTGACTTAGCCTTTCTGTAGGACTCAAATTAATTCTTGCCGACCCTTTAGGACTATAGCGACATGGTTCTTCTTCACTGTGATGCATGCGGGGTCTTGGCAAAATACCTCCAACTGCAAGGATAGATCAAACAATGTGTTTTTCACCTCACCAAAGTATGTCAATACATAAGTGGTCCACGTGGATAGTTGACCAAGGTTGAGCCAATGACACAAAGGGAAATGTTGAGGATGTGAAGCATATGGGATGAATCAATTTCCATCTGGATGAAATGAGAGGTCTTGTTGATAGAGATTGGTTACTTGGACACAACAAATGTGGTAGTTTGTAGTCCAATCCTAAAATGATCGCAGAAGACTGCATTTAATTGAGAACAAGTTGCGAACAGTTGAGTGGCTCCAAAAGATCTGAAGATTTTCTATGAATGAGATGTCACAGACATGGGAATATCAGAAAATCTTCAATCGACAACACATCAATGCAAATGAGCAGGTGAAGATTACTAAATGTAGTAATCAGATCTCAGAGTTCGATCTAAAAATGTAGGAAGATACAATTAATGATGATGACCAAGTATGTTGTAGGATAGATTTCTTGGAAGCTCGAGAAGACTACCTTTGAATTTTCTGTTTGGAGGGAAAGTCTTTGAATGTACAGAGAGAGCTTCTAAGTGTGGCAAGAATGTAGGCAAATGAGTAGAGTAAAAAGAAAGAGGGGTGTATGTTGATCAGATAGAGTGCAGAGTTAGGTAAAAGAGATAAAAATCAAAGACAAGAGAACATAGTGCAGAGGTAAGCAAAAGAGAAGGTTAGTCTCACAAAGTATGACAGATTGAGAGGATAAATCAAAGAGTCGTGCAAAGATAAATAGAAGACAAAGTAGAAGATTGTGTTGAATTGCATAGATCAGAGGGAAAAGGTGAGACATTAGAGAGTCAACATAACACAACAGTAAGCCAAGCATATCAATTAGTATCAGTGCATTACAAATCTCATTTGAAATAAGGTGTCCAAATTAGGGGTAGGTGTATTTAAAATTGATCATTAATTTAGTGTATGTCATCTGAGTGGGTACTCAAATTAGGGGTGGGTGCTCCTTTGAGTTGGTACTCATAAATCTCAGGGGTTGCTGCTCCTTTCGGTTGGTTCCCATAAACAATATTTCAACATTCTCATTGTGAGGCTCAATAAGAGGAGTAGACTCTAGCAGCATATCTCATCGAGCTTTTTCCCATCATGGGTTTTCCTCGTACATTTGGTGTTATATGTTTGTCCTATGTGTGAATGTGTTTTGATCTCTCTGCATTTTTTTATTACTGTGTTCATAGTTCAATTTAAAGTTCTAAAGATTCATTGATTCACCCTCCCCCCCTGTTAGTAATTATTTGTGTTCCTTCAATTGGTATCAGAGCCCTAGGTTTCCTATTTGATAAGCTTTCTCTAGCTTGGGTAGATTCTGGTCTGTGAACATAATGGCAAGAAATGAATCCTCATCTGCTAAAGAACCAATATTTGATGGCACAAACTATGCCCTTTGGTGTAGAAGAATGGAAACCTACTTATCCTCTATAGGCTTTGATGACTGGATGTCAATTAAAAATGGTTATATTGTTCCTCAACATCCTCCTACAGACCCAGATGCAAAAAGAGAATATGAGTACAACGCTAAAGCCAAGAATGTTATCCTAAGTCACCTATCTGATACAGAGTTTGTCAAAGCTATGTATTGCACATCTACAAAAGAGACATGGGACAAGCTGCAAAGAATCTATGAAGGAGATATAAAGGTAAAGGAGGCTAAACTGTAAAATATTCGAGGTCATTTAGAAGGACTAAAGATGAAGGAAGAAGAGAAGATTGTTGATTGTCGTCAAAGAGTGGATGAAATAGTTAATGTTATAAGAGGACTTGGAGAGGATGTTTCAGATGAAGTAATTGAAAAGAAGGTGTTGAGATCATTGACAACAAAGTATGACAAAAAGGTCTCTTCCGTTGAAGAAGTTAAAGACTTAAAAACCTTCTCCATGGATGAATTATTTAATTCTTTATCAGCTTATGAAATGAGGATTGTATGTGATAGAACTTCAAAGAGAGAGGCTACCTTCAACACAACTAAGAAAGGGAAAGAAGCATCAACAAGTATAGGTGAAAATGACTCTAAAACTAATGAAGAAAACTTTGTTAGGAAACTAAAGAAAGGATCAAAAAAATACAAAGGTAAGCTTCCATTTAAATGTTTCAATTGTGGCAAGATATGACACTTTGCTGCTAAATGTTTTTCCCATTGTGGGCTTTCCTCGTACATTTGGTGTTATGTGTTTGTACTATGTGTTTGTACTATGTGTGAATGTGTTTTGATATCTCTTCATTTTTATTATTAGTGTGTTCATAGTTGAATTTGAAGTTTTAAAGATTCACTGATTCACCCCCTCCCTCTCTCAAAGGTCATTTGTGTTCCTTTACAAGTTGCACTATTGGAGCAAAACGTCCCATGACAACACCATTTTTCAAGATTGAATTTTCTTTTAATAGTAGAAGGTACTCTATCCTAACAATATGTCACCATCCAAATACCAAAGAAACTTGCCTCAAGCTAGATTTCTTGTTGCGATATTTTTTTCTTCTAGGCGTTGATTATGAAATTCTATCTTTTCTCTCTTCTTATCTTAAGGTAGAAATTACCCTCCCGTATTCAATGAAATAAGTTAGTTCTTTTCAAGTCAGTGTGGTCAGTCTAGAAATGATGTCACTTTGCTCACTTTGCGGCCAATTCAAATTAGGCTGAATTACAGGAAATTGGTTTTCATGGTGTATTACCATTGTGGGTTGAAATAAGATAATAATCCATACTAAATACTGACTAAAATTGGGAATTGTGGGATTGACAAATCTTTGTTTTATTCAAGTGAGTACTGGTACGTTACTTCGACCAAGTTTAACAAATAATAATGAGCTTAGAAATACACCATTTTTTATTTATGAATTAGGCTAGTAACTCATTAAATGTTGGCGTGTCTGGACTAATGTCACCTATTTTCAAAAACCGCACCAACATCCTTGCATTCCTTTCTCCATCCAATCCATTATAATAATCTATACTTTCCAAATCATATAAAAGATTGTGCCTTGAGAAATGTGAGCTCTAATGATGCAAGAGCATCCCGAGTTCACAGCAATCTTGCATCAACCAAAAACATTTTCCTTTTAGTTTTGTTTTTTGTTTGCAGTTTCAGTTATCCTTTTTGTGTGTCCCGGTTTTGTCTCACCAGATCCTATGGAGTTGGATTCTACTTGAAGACTTGATCATCTTTCTTTCTTTCAAACCACATCTCATTTAGATCACTTTCCGGCAAGATATCGCTACCGGTTTCCATGACAATTTCTTGTTACCGGTTGTTCCTTTGTTACCAGTTGCCTAAGACTTATTCTGGTGATCTTCTGGAACCCATTATGAAGCTTACAAAGCCTTGAGCATTGATCTTGATGTTTCTTGGCGCGTGGCTGACCTTCTACGTTTCATCCTTTGGATTTTTCGGAGGAATCCCTTGGCGGAGACCGACCTTGTTCATTTTGCACATTAGGTCTTGTTTTTTTTTAGTTTTCATCCCTTTTTGAGCTGACTGGATCCTTTGGATCGATACATATATATTTGTATTCATTCTTTAGAATGTAATCAATTAGAATCAATCAGAGTATCAGATAGATAGATTGTGCCTAGAAGATAAATCTTCCGATTCAATGTCCCGATTGTGACCTATTCTACCAAGCCTGTGTGTCGATATGTTGTAACTCGGTTGCTATCGGTTGGATGTAATCAAGTTTCATGCAATAAAACTATCTATTCTGCATTGCCTCCATCATATCTATGTATTTTCGTTGTGTTTACTCTTGCTGACCAATCTGGACTGATCTCCTTGAGGCCCATCCTCACTAGTGACTCTTGCATGCCTTTCTTTGTCCAATTTGTAATAAGAAGTCCTTTCCAAATCCCCTGAAATATTGTGCCTTGCATAATGTGAACTCCGACAGAGTCAGGTTATTATTAGCTTTTCTAACTAAGAAGCATGTTGAGCAAGAGATTTTTTGAGTTTGAAGATCATCCGATATGCTGATTCGAGTGCTAATTAATTCACTTAGCTTCCAGTGATATGTAATCTTCGGAGAGTGGTAGGGACTTCAGAAAATTTGGGAACTGAGAATAATACGTGAAAAATTAATGAGGTTCCATAATTGTCTGACTAACTGATTATGAAGGGACAGACTTGACCAACGACATAACATTTTGCGAACAAAGAAGGATTGGGTAATTGGCACTTTGGTGAACTTTGACACTACGAAGACCAACTTCAAATGTTTGATAATTTGTCGATCCAAAGTACATACATAAGGATAATGCCATTTGAGAAGTAAAATTAACACTTAAAAGGGACAAAAAATTAGGGTAACATGAATATCCAAAAAAAAACTTGTGACAGGCAACATCGCAATTAGCCAAATTATCCAAATATCCTTTAATCTGAGCACTGATTGGAACATCTCTTCTCCATACTATATTGTTTGATCCAAGTAATGCATTAAAAAAATATAATATGAAACTCACAATAATTGATCCATACTAGAAGGGGTACAAATTAGTCTTCGTCAAGAGGAGGTTATCCAATAATTGCCACCTCAATAATTCACACAGATCATAGTCAACAATTTCTTTCACCATCTTAAAGGCTATGTATACTATTGTCGAAGACGTCAAAACTTCACGATTTCTATATACACCTTATATGAAATTCCCATAGTCGCATACATGAGTATCAAGAATAATGGTATCAATTGTAAGGCTCTCTTGTTAGACATAACACCAATCAATTTGTTTACTTCATCATTCTTTACAGACTTCAATGTAGAAACAATTCTAATCGAGCATAAACCAGTCATATCCCTTAGGGCCTCTTTTGAAATCTAATATGATTGATCCAACCATAAACAATTTCCATGAATTCTTCTTAGGACTATCTTAATTATCTCTTCATCATTAAACATGAGAAAATTACTCTAAGCATCCAAACCCTTATGCCCTAAATTAGCATACTCTACAATAAATCTCTATGCACCATCTACTAGTTGAATTCTCTTAAAATCATCAAGTTTGATGTGATCATACTCTTCCAAAGAAACAAGAATGTAACTGAAAATATCTTCTTTACATACCACTTTGTTGGGAACAATAGAAAATGCACCAGTCAGATCCCTCGTCGCCGAAATAAATGGCCTAAATTTAGAACTAGGTCTTTCCTTACCATTACCGCTAATAATATAAGGCTTAACCATCAAAAATTATCTAAACAAAGAAAAATACCTTTGAATGATTCTTTTTCACTTCTCTTTGTGGTCTCCAATTCTCTGATCACATTTACATTAATGAATTTTGAACAAGCAATATATAATCATTATCTAGGGTTTCTTTAAAAATCTAATACACTATATACCTGAAGCCACCAAAAAAGTTCTCAACAATCAAACTCGCTTAGAATCCACCAGAAATCACTTTCATAATTTTATCGTGTGAAGAATAACCCAACAACAAGCCAAGAGGGGATGAAAGATATGATTTTTAAATCTCCCCTCGAGACATATCTATCTAGGTTAGTCACTGAAAGAAGGGTCTGCACCCACAAAAGGTGCATCTCCAACCTCTATCTTTTCTTTAGTATTATAATTGGATTTCTTCACCCATTTCATCTTCATATTCTCCTTTTATTCATTGATATCAATCTTCTTCTTCGGAGCATTAGATTTTTCATTTCCACTCTTGCAATATTTTCTAATGTGATCCATCGTGTTACAATTATGACATACTGGACCTCTCCGAGATTCGCCACCACTCATTTTTTAATTTCTAAATATTTTATTTGTTCTACATTCAAAATATTTATGTACATATGTATTGAAAGAATAGCACACTCCATTGAAACAACAAAAATAACTTAAACTCCTGCATCCATTTCTCATCATCCTTCTCCTACATTCAGTTTACCCTATGCCCAAACCAATTGCAAGAGTACCATCTGATGCTAATTGATTGATTTTTCATTGGACTTCACATTCACTAGCTCTATGTCCAAATTCATTACAAGAAAAATAATTACCATTAAAAGATGAATACCTAATAGGAGCAAAATGATCTCTCTGGACATCTCTTGAGTTTCTCAAGCTTGAGTTTTTCTGATCTTTACTATCTTTAACCTTGTCTTTTCCTTTATCCCATTTCGAACATTCACCTTCTTCAAAGTCAAGTCCACTTTTGTTGTTAATCTATCTCTAAGAATCAAGAACAACATCTAGCACTTCACTTCCACCTTTGAGTTTTAATCCATTAGCAAACTGATCTTTTGTAGCTTAAAGTTCCTCCTTGAATTTGACGATTTCATCTTCAAGCTTTACACATTCTCTGGCCTTCTCATCAAGCTTTTTTTCAAATTACGAAAAACGAAAAAAATTTCAACTTCTTTTTTATGTTCCTCTCTATTATCATCTAGGTTTGTCAAGGCAAATCTCAATTCATCTTCCATATCAACAATACCATCCACGTCGTTCCAACCATTCTAATCTATATCATCCATGCCATTCAATTCTTTTTCAAAAATAGTGTTCAAAATACAAGATTCGCCTCAACGCTTAAGCTAACTCCTCAAGAAACAAAGCTCTAATACCAATTGTTGAACACTAACGTCGAGAGAGGCGGTGAATCAACATTCACAACATAAAAAGGTAATCATATTAAGTTATTTGAACAAATAACATTTATCCCAATACAAATGCATAAAAGTAAACAACTCAATCATCAGAACTCTGTCACAAGAACACCAAGATTTTTTCGATGGAAAACCCAAACTGCAAAAAAAACACAGTGAGAATGAAGGTCATAATATGTATAATAACTATTTTAAAGTGAAAAAGGCTTCTTGTCGAAGAGCTCACAACTACAAACTTACTGACTAAGGTGCACAACCTCAAGCAAGATACAAAAGGAACTTTCTCAACCAAAGATCACTTCTTCAAGGCAAGATACAAAATTGCTCCTACAAAACAATAGGAATAGTAGATTGAACTTTTTATAAAATAGCATTTGTTAGAATTTCAATAATAGTTCACTCTTCCTTCAAGATACTACGTTTGTTCGCAACAATGCAGCAAACTGAGAGGGGGGGGGCTGATCAGTTTGCTCTCAAACTCTACACAACTCAAACTTAAATTTGGATCTGATTATTAAAAATGTAAGCACAAATCAACGTCACATCAATAACACACATAACACCAAGATTTTTGACGTGGAAAACCCGGTTAAGAGAAAAACCATGGTAGGAACCTACCCACAATGAGATAATACCCTATTAGGAGTAAATGTAAATATTACAATGGAGAATGCACATGCATTTAGGCACACTACATAGAGCTCACTACTCAAATACATGAAGGGCTACAACCCTAGAAGTCTCACTGCCTTGCAAAGATCAGAAAAAAATCCAGATTACATGAACTGGTGAAATAGCATCTCCAAATGCCTAATTACAATTTCGGTTAAGCACAACCTGATTTGCTCTGCCGCACACTTCTTTTCACACTTCTAAAAGATCATAAGACTTGTTCACACATTTACTCACAGATAAAGAGTAGATGCATCTCACAAATGAATATTACATATATTAATATAAATCAACAACCTATATTTCAAGGTCGGCTAAACCCTCAACACAAATTACAAAACAATAACATCACACGCTACAACAATAAATGCGGACCAAAACAGTATCGGCTAAGACATGGTCTGGACCAAAATCAATATCGCAACCAAAAAACACCACCAATAATTACGCCTCGATCATCCACGACAGGCTACAATCACCAAGAATGTTGCACAACAAGAAGAACTTCACCGGATCAAGAAAATGATCAATAACACGCACACCAATCAATGCAGACCATAAATCTAAATATAAACCGATCTAAAAACATCCACAAGAACTGTGAATCGCACCAAAAACAACCACAACATCACCACTTATTAGAATCTTCATCAACAATATACCAAACATCAAGAACACACACTGAATTGACTGTCAAACTAAAACATAAACTTGCAGACTTCCAAATCATAGACCATCTGAATTAAGGACACATATGAACGTCCCAAACACTTTGCCAAATGCATAATCCAAGATAATACAATTTTGGAGCGAGCACAAATCAGAATACCGAGTAACATGAATAACTGAATAACCAATCATAATAACGGACCACACAACATGGTCAAATCATCATGCAGAGCACTGAAACTTTTGCTAAATCAACGAGAGATAAGTATCGCTAAACCCACTAAACCACAACAGCTCATCTACAACACACTAGCCAAACCAACTCATCCAATCTGACTGCAACACTAAAATACACAGAAGAATATGTTGACATCAATGACAACACATCACTTGTAATGTCCCTTATTAGACATTATATGAATTATGGGTCAATTAATGACTAGTCCTTACAATAAGCTTAGATATTTGAAAACAAGAATACAAATATATAGCAATTGGTATTGGACAACCCAGTGGCTGCCTAGATTTATATAGTTAAGTTTAGGCTGGGGTGAATTGTTTGTCAATATGTATTTGGGTGCAAATTACTTGTTGATCAAACAAGACAATATAGATGTGCAATTGAACTAAACGTTGATGTTGGCAATGGGAATATGAATGTCTATTTTCTGATTTGGGATAAACACCCAGCTCAATTGGTTATTATTGTTGGATCTAGAAATAATATTATTTAAGGTACATAATGTTGTAACTGATATAAATAATCCCTGGTCAATTTGTAAACGATATTGGGCCTTCCGCCTTCCTCATACGAGCTCTTTCAAACTGCCTCCTTGTTATTATTTAAATGTATTAACTTGAAACAATGATGTAGTCGATGGTTTTAGTTGTAATAGTATGATCTCGCCACTTGCTAGAGTTAATCCTGAGGTACGGTTGCTTGAAGTATATATTCGATTTTGGGTCTTTGGCCTTCCTTGCTTTTATAATCGCCTAAATTGGAAATGGAATTCTTGATTAAACTCCCTCCTCCTTCCTGTAATGAAATGATTGATGATATATATTCCTACATTCCATTGGGTGTGTCCCTTGGAAGATATAGGTGTATCTATTTGTTAGAATAGTGCCCCTTATTAATTATGTGATTAGTTATGATTACCACTTTATAGTCCTTCCTCCCTTAACTACAATTTACAAAGGTTGTTTGTATCATCCACTTGAACGTTTCTTCTTATAATCAAATCCTTATTAATCTCTGATGCATAATGTTTTATGTAATCACAGCTGTTTTATCCATTTGTGATGAGTAGTCATTGATTCAACCTAATCTGATAGTAGTAATTATACTGTTCTGAGCCACGGATTTTGATCGCTACTTGCCAGTGTTATACTGATATTTATGGATCATAGGTTATATTTGCTTTACATATACTTGATGTCTTCATCATTAGATGCTATTCCTCCTCAACCGATAAGGATTCATCTTGAGTCCATGATCGCTATTGGCTTTGGGAACTATATGTATGGGGAACATCACAACATTCCAGCAAACTTCTTAGTAATATCCAACAATCTCCCCCTTTGGCATTGATGACAACATATGATTGTGAAAAACAATAAATACAAAGAAAGAAATCAACAACAAACAATATCCCATAACTCACAAAAATTTCCCGCTAAGATCAGCATAAGATATATTTGTTTTTCTCATGCTCTTCTCCCCCATAGGGTTTTTCATATGCTTCTCTCCCCCTTTGACATCAATGCAAAAACAACATACAACACAAATATTGATTCTCTTCCCCATAGGAAGATAATCTCTCCCTTTGACACACACTCTAACAATTCCAAACCCCTAAGGCACATATTGACTACTCCCCTTGAGTAGCAGCCTCACTCATCAATCTAGATCATAAGATATCTATGTGAAGTCCACTAGACTGATGTTACTCCATCCATATTAGTTCTCACCAGGAGGGGCAATTACCCCTAGCTTCTCTCTGAGATACTCAAATGCATTTTTAGGCAAAGGCTTCGTAAAGTTATCTGCAATTTGTTCCTTTGTAGATACACACTCTAATCTGACTTCCTTTTTATTCACCTTGTCTCTCAAAAAATGAAACTTGATTGATATATGCTTGGTCTTTGAATTCAACACTCGATTATTAGAAATATTGATAGCACTTGAATTATTATAGCATATAGCAATAGGCTCATCAAAAATAACTCTGATATCCTTCAACGTCCGCTTCATCCAAATTACATGAGTACAATTGCTAGCAGCAACAATGTATTCAGCTGCTACTGTAGACAAAGATATAGCATTCTGCTTCTTACTCATCCATGAAACCAATCTCTTACGCAAGAAAAATGCACCACCACTAGTACTCTTTATGTCATCAACATCACTTGCCCAATCAGCATAAGTAAAAGCACTCAAAATGAGATCATTATCTCTAGGATACCACAAACGAAAATGAATTGTCCCTTTCAAATATCTGAAAATTATTTATACAACAACAACATAAGATTCCCAAGCATCATCTTGAAATCTAGCAACAAGACATACAACATTCATAATATCAAGTCTAGTTTGAGTCAAATACAACAAACCACTAATCATAGATTTGTATCTAGTCTGGTTTTTTTTTGGAGAGTCATCACCCTTTCTCAACTTACATTCGGTCACCATAGGTGTACCAACTGGCTTTGCATCATCCAAACCAAACTTCTTCAATAATTCCTTCACATACTTAGATTGAGATATGAAAATACCTTTATCCAACTAAATAATTTTCACTTCCAAAAATAATTTCATCTCACCTATCATAGACGTCTCAACCTCATTCTGCATATCATCAACAAACTTCTTACACAAACCATCATTTCCACCAAAAATAATATCATCAAAAAAACCTTCAACAATTAAGCTATTATCATTTTCAATCTCGAAGTATAGATTACTCTGAGCAGTACCTTTATTAAATTCAAGCTTCATCAAATAATTATCCAATTTTCCATACCAAGCTCTTGGAGCTTGCTTCAATCCATACAGTGCTTTCTTCAACCTGCAAACTATATCTTTCTAATCTATCAACTAAAAACCATCCAGTTGCTCAATGTAGACTTGTTTGAGCTCACCGCTAAGAAAGGCTCACTTGACATCCATCTGATACACTTTGAAATCTTTGTAAGTATCATAAGCAAGAAATAGTCTAACATCTTCAATTCTAGCTACCAGAGCAAAAGTCTTCTCAAAATCAATACCTTCCATCTGAGAATAACCCTTACAAACAAGTGTTGCTTTATTCCTAAGAACTTAACCTTGTTCATTCAATTTATTCTAAAACACCCATTTAATTCCAATTAAAACTTATCCTTAGGTATGGTAACTAAAATCCATGTATTATTCTTTTCAATCTTATTCAACTCTTCTTCCATAGATTTAATCCAACTTTCATCTTTACAATCTTCATAACATCTTTAGGTTCAATCTTCGAAATCAAGCAATACCCTTCAAAAAGTCTTCTCCTAGTCATCACACCTCTATTCTTATCGCATATTATCTGATTTGCTGAATGATTTAACTTTACATACCTTGGAGTCTTAGGATTTTCATGATTTCAAACTCTTGAACTCTTTCTTCTACACTAGCATTTGCACCTTCATTCTCAGGCTTTTTCGGAGCAATCTAAACTTGATTCTGGGTCTGCAATTGCTTTCCTTTATCTTCACTGACAATCTAATCATCTGAATCATATCCAGTGGAGCATCTGAGATGATACGCATTTCCTTCATCCAGCTTCACATTAGACTTCAACTATCTTTCTAAATCTCTTATTATAATATCAGTAGGCCTTACTCTTAGTAGAATAACCAAGAAAGATTCCTTCATCACTTTTAGCATCAAACTTCTTTAGATCTTCATCTCTTCTAATATAGAATTTACTAATAAAAATTCTGAAATATCTAATTGTAAGAGCATGAGAAAACCATAACTCATGAGTCTTACTAGTATCACCTTTCATATGTACCCGGTTGAGAGTGTATACAACAATACTTAGAGCTTCTCTCCAATAGATATGCAGAACGTTTACTTCAATCATCATGGTTCTGGAAGCTTCCTAAACTGTCATGTTCTTCCTTTCCATAATACCATTCTGGTGATGGGTCCATGGAGCAAATAAATTTCTCTTCACCCCATGCTTTTCACAAAAAGAATTTAACTCACTGAAAGTAAATTCTCCACCTTTGTCAAATCTCAAACACATCAACTTCTAACAAGTCTCTATCTCAACCATAGATTTGAAAATCTTTAACTTCTCCAATGCTTCAAACTTCTCCCTTAAGAAGGTAACCCACATCATCCTTCAATAGTAATCAATCAGCAACATCAAATACATGTGACCCTACAAGCTTCTCACTCTAGATGGACCACAAAAATCAGTATGCACAAGATGTTGGAATCAATGAACACGGAGGGGGGGGTTAATTAGTGTTTTGCAAATTACAAACTTATTAAACTAATTCTTAAACCACCAGATGTATAAGAATGAAAGTAAAGTGTAGAAACATAAACCAATCAACCACAAAACCATAACACAAAGATTTTTACGTGGAAACCTGAAAAGAAAAACGACGATGGGATTTCAACCCACAATATTATTATACTTTGATCAATAGTATGATAATATTACAAAAAGAGGAATGTACTTACATTCAGGCTCATTTCCTAGAGTTCACTGCTCAAATACAAAATAGGGCTACAACCCGGAGCACTCACTCTCCTACAATTGATTACAAGTAGTTATAATAATGAATGAACTGAAGAATAACATCTACTAATGACAAATAATAGTTCTGGTTAGGCTCAATTAGTCCCCTGCAACTTTTTTTTCCTCTTGTTCAGTTTTCTTGCTCTGTCAAATACCGGAGCACTAAAACCTTCAATCACATTCGCTCAAGCAAAATTCTCTCTCATAATCCCTTAAAAATGCTCAACCAAATCGATCTTATATATCCGCATCAACAAAACAAATCATCTCAGGTTAGCTTCCAAATACCGCATAACACGCAACTGAAACTTGTACAATCATGTCGGCTCAATCCGTCCACAAATCCATATGCGGATCTAAATAAGATGATAAAATGATTCACATATGTCATCCGAAACTCCTCGAACATGAAACCAAACACTGAAATCATCCCAAAGATTCTAGACTAAATGTTACACCAGAGTAGCTTTGTTCTCCTGGATTACCAGATACCGAACCTTCAATATAGCTCATGAATCAACATCGGTTATCAGGATTAAAGAATAATTTACCTCGAACCTCGAATCATCTGCCTCTATAGCTAAAAGAAAAATTATCAAACCAAAATTAAGATCTACATACTGTACCCATGCTCTATCGGTTAATGTGTTTCACCTTCCAGACTTATGGCTTATGAATAATGCAACTTCCGGTAAATCAAATCTATGTACACCAGATACAATATCTAAAATGAGTTTCTATCAATGACAAGTCCTAAGGATTTCTTGTACATCAATCTTCACCAGAACAGTGTCTCTTGCCAACAATCTCCCCTTTTGGCATTGATGGCAACACTGTGAAAAATGAACTTTACACTCAAGACTACAAACCTTCAAAACTTAAAAAATATTCAAAACTCAATAAGACTCAACAAGCTAAATAAGCTCCCCATGAGGATTTGCACCAATTTTCACTATGTTCTCTCCCCCTTTGACAACAATTCCAATGGTAGGAATCCGCCAAAATTTATATATAGGGATATATACAATTACAAAAAATTGAAGATATCAGCAAAAATTGTCTTTAGGTTCAGCAAGTGGTTATCCCAACCCTTTTTCAAAATTTTCAAAATACTGATCCTACCACTAAAACGATAGGTGTGCATCTCTGCTCCTCTTCTATCTACAGGAACACTCTTGTTTAGAGCATCCTTTACATCTTGTATATTGTTGATCAGTTAGTCTTTTCGAGGAGTGATAAGACTTCTTACTTCTTCCACTCTGCCCAAAATTATGTTGTTCTCCTAATTTAAGCTCTTAATATTATTCAATGTACACATAACTTGACCTTCAAAATGTTAGACAATTCAAATAACCAGAAGACAACTGAGAGGTGGGGGGTAAATAAGTGGTCACAGACTACCAGAATGTTTAGCAATTAAAACTTTAATACAAGAACCCAAAATGTTAATACCGGAATAGCAGTTAAACAAATTAAGCATAAACAATAATCAAAGAATAAATACCATCCACATGACACCAAGATTTATAAGTGGAAAACACGGTAAAGGGAAAAACCGTGGTGGGAAGCCTACCCACAGTCAAATAATACTTCTACAGTAAGCATGTGAATTACAATTGACGGGCATGCACTTGCAGGAAGGCCAACATCCTAGAGCACACTGCTCATGACAAAAGGAGTCTCACTGACTACATAGAAATCTAGACTACAATCTGGAAAAATGAATGAACTCCAAAGATAGCATCTCCTCCTATGCCTGAGTATAGTTCCAGTTAAGCTCAATACTTGAGGACTAAACCCTCTTACATAAACCCAGCTCGATCTCCAATGATCGACCAAATCCTCTACCTAAATGATATTACATTATTCACACATTATATATCCATATCCCATTCCATGACCATGATCTACAATAAGATCTTACATCATATATATACAAACCCTCGACTATAAACAATCAAGTCAGCCACTAGATACTAGACCAATTAAATATTTACAAAACATGTCGGCCTTACACTAAACAAATAATATTCATCCTGTAGTACCCGTCCTCGATCAGCCTCTTTTGTAAGTTTTGAGTTACTTCAGTGACTGTTCTGTGCAATATTATTGTATTTTGATTCAGATATTATGCAATGTTATTTCATGCTTTATCTGGATTTATGGTGTATGATTTTGTGCAGTATCTCGGTGCTTATGAATAATGTTATTTTATGGATCTTTATCATGGACTGACACTTTTCCCTTATATTGCGATGCGTTATTTATATGTTGCATGTTTGCATGTGTAATGGGATGCAAGGGGATGATTTTCCTTCACTCACTCCGGTGAGACATGAAACATCACGATTCTCCTTCATCGGTGTGTGTGTCGTGTCTGTATATACATATATATTGGTGTATATGCACATGTGGTTCTTTGGTGCAGGACATTGCAGGTACTAGTACCGGGCAGGTACGAGTATTGACTCCACTTGGTTTCACGAGTCTGAGCATACCTGATATATCCGATGGGAGTGGAGGAGATAGTTGTGGTACCCTACCTTGACCACAGTTACACTCGTGTGAGTGTTGTCAGTCGGTTGTCTTTCCCGTCTGGCTGGTATGCGAGTCATAGTGCCTTGGTTTGGTCATTTGAGAGTCGTCATTTGATCTGTCTTGGTTTTGTGTGCTTCCGTTTATTTAAATGGTTATTTAATTTAAATGGATGATGCTATCTCATGTTGGCGTAATCATTTAATTAATATACTCTGTGATTATTGATCTACTTAAATTAATGATTGCTAGATTGAATGGTTATATGGCTTAATGTATCGTGTAAAGTTGCATTGATATTTTTGTGAAATAAATTGCCTAGTCATTTAAAAAAGTTAAATGCTTATGTTGAGGAAAGAATTTGTGGAAAAAGAAATAAATAAAAGCTTCCCTTTTTAGTTTTCCATTTGGCCTTTTTAATTTAATCATTGGTAAGAATTATTATTTTTGGGAAAGAAGTAAATTTGATTGCCTTTTAGTTTTAAAAATATTTAAATCTGATTGGATGAAATAACATTAACCTAGAAGCTTAGGTGAAAGGATATTTTGGGGCATCCATTCTGGGGATTCACGACAAGAGAAGAAGAGAAATTGTGAAAGAAGAAAATAATTTTGGAAAACTTCTTGGAGGAGCTAGAGATTCGAACTGGTTGCAAGACTGGATTTTCTTCACCTCTTGCTTGCTACTTGCTTCAAGGTTGGAGGTTCCATTCTTGTTTTGAATTTGTTTTTTTTGAAATTTTCAATTTGCTTCCTGTGTATGGGAATTTATACAATCTTCCTGTAGATGCTTGTGGAATAATTGAAATGGAAGAAATAGTGTTTATTATTGTTGGTTTTGTGAAATCTATATCATATGTTTGCATTTAGGAAGGAATTGGTTCATTTCTCTATCTGTTGTGTGTTTGATCTTGAAAATTAACTTCTTGATTTACATCTTCTTTTGGAAGAAAGAATTTTAGATTGGGTTTGCAAGGTGCATCCTTGTTTCTCTACTGTCAAGAATTGGCTAGTTATTCTTTCCAGTGTGTTTATTTCACCATCTACCTTGCTGGTAAAATTTTCCTTGAAATTTTGGAGATTGGCACTATATGTGTGTGCCCGTGAAATAATTATGGAAATGGAAAGTTATTTGTGGTTATTGATTGGGTGATCTTTTGGTTTTTGAATCCCTTGGAGCCATGCGTTTTTGGTTTGTTTGTAGACTTTACCACTCCAGTGATGGGCTTGCCTCATCACATGAGCCGGTAGTGTCTGCTACCCGCAGGTAGCAAAACTACCGGTCGGCAGCACCGCTACGCAGTAGCAGTACTATCGGTCGGTAGGACTGCCACCGATTGGTAGTAGAACTACCGATCGGTAGGACTGCTACCGATTGGTAATAGCTGCTACCAGCAGTAGCAACACTACCGATCGGCAGTATCGCTACCGATTGGTAGCGGCTGCTACCAGCGGTAGCGACACTACTGATCGACAGTATCACTACCGATTGGTAGCAGTGCTACTGATCGGTAGTGGTTGTTACCAGTGGTAGCAACACTACCGGCAGGTAGTGTCTATTGCCTTGGCAGCAGCACTATTGCGGGTTGGCTTATGCCACCGCTTGACCTGTGCCTTACCGGTGCAAACCGGTATGTTATAAATTAATTTAATTTTATTAAGTGAACATGTTGAAGTGGTTGTTTTATGTTAAGCATAAATGGTGATTTTTCATGTGATTCTTATTATGTGGTTAATAAATTTATCAATGGAAATCAAGGCATGAATTAGTGATACAATTGGTAGATTTGTTTATATTCTAGAATTGAATTGAATGCCTATTTGGAATTCGTATTTTTATTTGGCTGAATGTTCAATATGGATTTCATTCCTGATGGACTATTGATTTGGGAAAATGAATAATTTGACTACTGTAAAGAGTGTTGTATTTCATATTTCAATCTATGATGTTGCAAGTGTATTATGTGTTATTTTGGTTTGTGGTTTAGTCGTCCTATGGAGGTGTATTTGGTACCTTTGACCAAGAGATATATGTTGGCTTCGTTGTCTTAACTATGTAGGGTCTTTGCACTATGGTTAGCCAAGAGTCCGTATGTCCTTGTTTGACCATTTGTTTCTGATAGTGGTGTTATGGCTGTCTGCTTCGCCATAGGGTCCTCGGGGAGTGACCATATTTGTTTAGTGATCTTTGAGAGAGTGGCTTTCACTTGGGGGTTGCGCCCAAAGTGGTAGGCATTACGACCCAACAAAAGTCAGATAATAACTGGTAATCTAATGAATTGATTAGGTGGGTAGAATCATAACATTAATAAAGATAATTGTACCTCACACTGGGTGAGTGCTTGTATGAGACTCATCATGTTGTGAGAAAGCCTGGAATGGCAAACCAACCACCTTGTCTTCACGAAAGGTTGGTAGGGTCCACATGAGACTTAGTTGGAACCAGAGGTTCGGGAGAGGTTACCAGGACAGTGAGTCGAGACCTATGGAGGCTGTACCATGGTATCCATCTTAAGATATGTGATGATACTCTCTCATTTGGTTCACTTGTGTGTTTGTGACACTGAGTCACCCGGATTTTATGGGGTCATTATGTGTTGTCATGGAGTCGTATTGTTTTCTCGACCATGTCATGCTTATGCTTGTTTGAGGGTCCTCTGCTATCTCCTAGCACGGTGGGGTGATTCCATTTGGGGATTATATGGTCGGGTGGTAGTGCCACTTCCCATCGGATGTTTGGATTTGTACCTTCATGCAAGGATTGGCTTCGCAGATGTTCTTTTGGTTCATGTCTCATGCTTCATCTCTTGTTTGTAGATTATTGTTATTTGGAGACCCTTATGGTCATTGTATCTTTGTATCATTGATCTTATGTAACCTTGTAACTGGATGAGATCTATCCTTATATGTATATTGAGAAGTTATGTATTGGAAGAGAAATGTAATCCTATGTTGGGATGTTTTTATCAGTTTCCTTGACGATGTTAGTAAATTCTTATTGAAGTGGACATTATATTGTATCATTTCAATCTGTCTATGATGAATCTTTATTTTCTTATGGCTTCTTGTGATCATTGAGTTAATGATGCATATGTGGAATTTACTCTTGAAGTTAATTCTTCATTGGTAACCCTTAAGGAATTCTGGTGTAGTCTTCCGCTTGTGTTTTGTGCATGTTGTGTAAATGCACTTATGATGTTTATACTTTTTAATAAAAAATTGCTTCACCCTTGTTGTGGGTTTTCCTTCGGGGTTCCTGGTGGGGCATTACATTCGGTATTAGAGCCCATGTTTCAACACTGGGTACTCTAGGTTTGTCGTGAGCCCATTTGCATTCACCTTTTTGTGTAGGTCTTGTGGTGTGACTTCCTTGTGTCTTTCTTTGCCTTTGATCTAAACCTTTTTCTCTTGTGCAGTGTTAGGTCATGGCTAGGAAAGCCAAGGGAGGTGGCTGCGTCAGTGGTCGCACCAGAGGTAGAGGAGGAGGAAGGGCTCGAGGTTCCGATCGCCTTATTCCTTCGCCACCACCCACTCATGCGAGTGTGGATGGGGATCAGTCGGTTCATCAACAGGAACCACATTCAATAGAGCAGGTTCCTGAAAGGGAGGAGCTACGTCAGATGTTTCAGGAGGTGCTAGCTAGACTAGGCCCCAAACTCGAGGTGGATCACCCCATCCATGGTCGGGTAGAGGAATCACTTCAGCAAATTGTAGAGAGAGAGAGAGATCTCCTAGAAGGAGAGAGGTCCCAGCGGACCCGAATCCAGCTATCTTAAGGCACATGAGGGACTTGATGAGGTCCAATCCTCCCTTCTTTGATGGGAAAGGTACCGGTCTCGAGGCAGAGACATGGCTTATCAGTTTAGATCAGTGTTTTGCTATGTACCCTTACAGTAGTAACACCAAGGCGAGATGCGTGATCATGCGTCTCGAGAGCTTCGCATCTATCTGGTGGAGATTAGAGGAGTAGAGTATCGGTGTGAGCACAAACACCGCATCTTGGGAGATCTTTTTGGAGAGGTTCAAGGCACGATTCCTCTCACCCTAGTGGAGGCAGTCGCAAGCAGATGAGTTCTATGCTCCGCGCCAGTTTGGGTTATCAGTGGATCAGTTTGAGCACAAGTTCTATGAGCTCAAACAGTATGTCAGGATCGGCAATGATGAGGCTATGTTTGTGCAGCACTTCTTGAGGGGTCTTAATGACCGCATCAGTGGAGGAGTGAAAGTTTTTGAGCCTACTTCAGTAGAGGTAGTCGTGGCAAAAGCTACGTTGGTAGAGAAGAACCTTAGTCGTGCTCATGGCAGCCAATCTGGAGTTTAGATTGGGAGTGATCCTTTCAGTGGGTCTAGAGGTAGAGGGAATCGGTCCCAGACCGCCGCACCTTTTAAGGGACCTTAGGCACCCACCAAGGGTGGGCAACAGCAACCGCCGAGACTAAAGCAGTCTCAGGGCCAGCAAGGTGGCATCTCTCACTCTTGGAAGTGCAGGAGATGGCAAAAGGGTAGGCAGACCTTTCCAGGGCAGTCTTGTTAGGGAGCATCTCAAGCCCCTAGTGGGGAGAGCTTTCAGTAGTCCAGTGGACCATTTGGGAGTAAAGAACCGGTTAGGGGAGTTTGCTTCACTTGTGGTCAGTATGGATACAAGGCCGCTCAGTGTCCACAGCATCCTCACCAGACGAGCAGTCAGAGGCCAGCCACATCATAGCTGACAATGGGGGATGCAGGTAGATCCCATAGAGTATTTGTAGTGGTGGATGGCCGCCAAGCTGAGCATCAGAGTACTGTGATTGAGACCACAGGTGTGTTGTGTGGTACCCCTATCTCTGTACTTTTTGATTCTTGTGCTTCAGATTCTTTTATTTCTTCATCCATTGTGGAGTGGTGCGGGCTCATGTCTGCTAAGTAGGCAGATAGGTGGCAAGTAGAGTTGGCTACCGGTGTGCGAGTGTTTGTAGATGCCTTCGTTCCTAGTTGTGAATTGGACCTAGGACCCTTTGTCACTTCAGTTGACCTTCGATTCATTTCTTTGGGGTCCTATGGAGTTGTGTTGGGGATGGATTGGTTATCATCTCATAACACTCGTGTAGATTGTCGTCTGAAGACAGTAGAGTGTGTAGATGACCTTGGCAGGAGAGTGGGGATCATTGGAGTTCAGCGATCAATATCCTTACGTATGATTTCCGCTATGCAACTTAGGCGATGCATGCATCAAGGGTGTCAGCATTTTGTAGTTGCTCTTGAGGATGTGGATGAGGGAGAGAGTTGAGAAATCTCTCTTGATGGTCACACTATTCTTCAAGAGTATGCAGATGTGTTTCCTTTGGATATTCCCGGTATGCCTCCGAAATGAGACATAGATTTTCGCATTGACTTGGTTCCTGGCGCGGAACCAATTTCGAGAGCACCATATCAGATGACTACTCAGGAGTTGAGTGAGTTGAAGTTGCAAGTTGAGGAGTTGTTGGCCAAGGAATTCATTTGTCGTACTGTTTCTCCTTGGAGTACGTCGATTATCTTTGTCAAGAAGAAGGATGGTTCTCTTCGATTATGCATTGATTATCGACAGTTGAATAAGGCAACCATCTAGAACCGATATCCATTGCCTCGGATTGATGACCTCTTTGATCAGGTGAAGGGAGCCAAGGTGTTCTCTAAAATAGACCTAAAGTCTGGGTATCATCAGTTGCGCATTCAGGATGCAGACATTCATAAGATGGTGTTTCCTACTCGTTATGGTCACTATGAGTTCACAGTGGTGCCATTTGGGTTGACAAACGCACCTTCAGTGTTCATGAGTCTTATGAATGGGGTTTTTGGCACCTACCTTGACCACTTTGTCCTTGTGTTCTTGGATGACATATTGATTTATTCTAGATCCATGGAAGAGCATGACGGTCACTTGCATTAGGTATTGCAGTGCTTGAGGGAGAATCAGCTTTTTGCAAATTTGGTGAAGTGTGATTTCTTCCAGACAGAGGTGAGCTATCTTAGTCATATAGTTTTGGGAGAAGGCTGTATCCGTGGATCCTTCTAAGATCCAAGCCATTGTTGATTGGCTAGTGCCGACCAATATTTCTGAAGTTCGAAGTTTCATGGGTTTGGCCGGATATTACCATCCCTTTGTTCAGAGCTTTTCTCCGATAGGCCATCTAATTACCTCTCTTCAAAGGAAAGGGAAGAATTTTGTTTGGTCAGAACAGTGCGAATTGGCTTTTCGTACCTTGAAGGAACTCCTAGTTAGGGCTCTGATTTTGGCAGTTCCTGACCAATCCAAAGATTTCATGGTATGTACAGATGCCTCTTTAGAAGGTATAGGTGCAGTGCTTATGCAGGATGGATGTGTGGTTGCCTATGAGTCTCGCAAACTCAAGGATCACGAGTTGAACTATCCAGTTCATGGCTTGGAGTTGGCAGTTGTAGTGCATGCATTGGTTAGTTGGAGACATTTCCTATTGGGGCATCGGTTTGAGCTGCATAGTGATCACTGCAGTTTGTAATATATTTTCACATAGCCGAACTTGAATTCTCGACAACGAAGATGGATGGAATTCCTTTACGAGTATGATTTTGAGGTTCGTTATATCCAGGGGAAAGAGAACGTAGTGGTAGATGCTTTGAGCCGTAGGTGGCATGAGGTTGCAGCACTGTCCCTTGGTGTGGACTTGAGTGAGAGAATTCTTGGACTTCTTCTTCAAGACACCCAGTATCAGGATGTTAGATACGTGGCGGAGTCCGGAAGACCATTGGAGGGTAGACATTCTGGATATACTCTTGAGTCAGATGGTCTTCTTAGACATCTTGGACGGATCTATGTACCTACTTTTGGAGTGTCTTCGCGTTTTGATCATGATTGAGGCCCAGCGTGTACCTTAATCGGCACACCCTGGTGTGAAGAAGACGCATGCAGATCTTAGACAGATATATCATTGGGTTGGTATGAAATGTGACTTTGCTGATTTTGTGTCCAATTTCTTGGATGTCAGTAGGTGAAGGCGGAGCATCAGCACCCTGCAGGGCTTTTACAGCCGAATTTGATACCGGATTGGAAATGGGATATCATTTCCATGGATTTCATAGTAGGGTTGCCTACTTCGCGGCATCATGATGCCATCATGGTCATTGTTGATAGATTGAGCAAAGTTTGTCATTTTGTTCCTATTCGATCTTCTTATACTGCAGCAGCGGTGGCACAAGTCTTCTTGGAAGATGTAGTGAGGTTGCATGGGATCCCAAGGCGGATCATTTCTGATAGAGACCCTGTCTTATACTTCAGCATGCTCTGGAGACCCAATTGAACTTCAGTTTATCTTATCACCCAGAGACCGATTGTCAAACTGAGCATGTGAATCAGGTCTTGGAGGACATGCTTTGCATGTATGTTATGAATCAGCAGTTGCGTTTGGACGAATATCTTTGCCTTGTGGAGTTTGCTTATAATAACCGATATCAAAGCTCTATAGGCATGTCACCCTTCCAGGCATTGTATAGTCGTCTTTTCCATTCTCCTTTGAGTTGGGATCGGTTGGGGGATAGGGTGTGTTTAGGCCCAGATTTGCTTCGTGAGATGGAGCAGCAAGTTCAGCAGATTCATGGGCATTTGGTTGCTACCCAGGATAGGCAAAAGAATTATGTCAATGCTTATAGAGTCGATCGCCAGTTTTCTATTGGTGATCGTGTGTTCTTGAGAGTGCATCCGCGGAAGAGTTTGATCCGTTATGGAAAGGGTTCTAAGTTGAAGCCTCATTTTGTAGGCCATTTTGAGATCCTGGACAGGATAGGACCTGTTGCCTACCGTCTTGCCTTGCCGACGAGTCTATCCCGCATCCATGATGTCTTTCATGTTTTTGTTCTTCATCCTTATCATTGTGATGTGACCCATGTTTTTGATTGGAATGCTTTGCAAGTCAAGGACGGGAAGCTTTCCATGGAGCCCGCGCGCATCCTTCAGCATCAGGATTTGACCCTCAGGGGTCGTACCATCGAGCAGGTAAGGGTCCTATGGAATCCCAGTGATGAGTCTTCTGTGACTTGGGAACATGTAGCGAAGATGAGAGAGCTTTATTCTTATCTATTTTAGGCTTCCAAGAGTAAGCCTAGGCTTGGGGGGGAGGATGTAGTACCCCTCCTCGATCAGCCTCTTTTGTATGTTTTGAGTTACTTCAGTGACTATTCTATGGAACATTATTATATTTTGATTCGGCTATTATGCAATGTTATTTCATGCTTTATCTAGATTTATGGTGTATGATTTTGTGCAATATCTCAGTGCTTATGAATAATGTTATTTTATAGGTCTTTATCATGGACTAACACTTTTCTTTTTATATTGCGATGCGTTGTTTATATGTTATGTGTTTGCAAGTGTATTGGGATGTGAGGGGATGATTTTCCTTCACTCACTCCAATGAGATAGGGAACGTCACGATTTTCGTTCATCAGTGTGCGTATCATGTCTGTATATAAATATATATTGGTCTATATAGACGTGTGGTTCTTTGGTGCAGGACATTGCAGGTATTAGCACTGGGTAGGTGCATGGTATTGACTCCACCTGGTTTTATAGGTCTAAGCATGCCTGATATATCCGATGGGAGTGGAGGAGATATTTGTGGTACCCTACCTTGACCGCAGTTACACTCGTGTGAGTGTTGTCAGTCGGTTGCCTTTCCCATCTAGCTGGTATGCGAGTCATAGTGCCTTGGTTTGGTCATTTGAGAGTCGTCATTTGATCTATCTTGGTTTTGTGTGCTTCCATTTATTTAAATGGTTATTTAATTTAAATGGATGATGCTATCTCATGTTAGCATAATCATTTAATTAATATGCTCTGTGATTATTGATCTACTTAAATTAATGATTGCTAGATTGAATGGTTATATGCCTTAATGTATTGTGTAAAGTTGCATTGATATTTTTGTGAAATAAATTGCCTAGTCATTTAAAAAAGTTAAATGCTTATGTTGAGGAAAGTATTTATGGAAAAAGAAATAAATAAAAGCTTCCCTTTTTAGTTTTCCATTTGGCCTTTTTAATTTAATCATTGGTAAGAATTATTATTTATGGGAAAGAAGTAAATGTGGTTGCCTTTTAGTATTAAAAATATTTAAATCTGATTGGATGAAATAACTTTATCCTAGAATCTTAGGTTAAAAGATATTTTGGGGCATCCATTCCGAGGATTCACGACAAGAGAAGAAGAGAAATTGTGAGAGAAGAAAATAATTCCGGAAAACTTCTTGCAGGGGCTAGAGATTCGAACTGGTTGCAAGACTGGATTTTCTTCACCTGTTGCTTGATACTTGCTTCAAGGTTCGAGGTTCCCTTCTTATTTTGAATTTGTTTTTTTTTTAATTTTCAGTTTTCTTCCTATGTATGGGAATTTATACAATCTTCCTGTAGATGCTTGTGGAATGATTGAAATGGAAGAAATAGTGTTTATTATTATTGGTTTTATGAAATCTATATCATATGTTTGCATTTAGGAAGGAAATGGTTCATTTCTCTATCTGCTATGTGTTTGATCTTGAAAATCAACTTCTTGATTTACCTCTTCTTTTGGAAGAAAGAATTTTTGATTGGGTTTGTTGGGTGCATCCTTGTTTCTCTACTGCCAAGAATTGGCTAGTTATTCTTTCCAGTGTGTTTATTTCACCATATACCTTGCTGGTAAACATTTCCTTGAAATTTTGGAGATTAGCACTGTATGTGTGTGCCTATGAAATAATTATGGAAATGGAAAGTTATTTGTGGTTATTGATCGGGTGATCTTTCGGTTTCTAAATGCCTTGGAGGCATATGTTTTTGGTTTGTTCATAGACTTTACCTCTCCCGTGATGGGCTTGCATCATCACATGAGTTGGTAGTGTCTGCTACCCGCAGGTAGCAGAACTACCGGTCGGCAGCACCGCTACACAGTAGGAGTGCTACTAGTTGGTAGGACTGCCACTAGTTGGTAGTAGCACTACCGATCCGTAGGACTGCTACCGGTTGGTAGCGGCTGGTACCAGCGGTAGCGGCACTATCGATCGGCAGTACCGCTACCGGTTGGTAGCAGTGCTACCAGTCGGTAGTGGCTATTACAAGTGGTAGAAACACTACCGGCAGGTAGTGTCTGTTGCGTCGGCGAGAGCAATACTGCGGGTTGGCTTTTGGCACCACTTAACTTGTGCCTTACCGGTGCAAACCGGTATGTTATAAATTAATTTAATTTTATTAAGTGAACATGTTGAAGTGGTTGTTTTATGTTAAACATAAATGGTGATTTTCATTTGATTCTTATTATGTGGTTAATAAATTTTTCAATGGAAATCAAGGCATGAATTAGTGATTCAATTGGTAGATTTGGTTATATTCTGGAATTGAATTGAATGCCTATTTGGAATTCGTATTTTTATTTGGTTGAATTTTCAATATGGATGTCATTCCTGATGGAATATTGATTTGGGAAAATGAATAATGTGACTGTTGTAAAGAGTGTTCTATTTCATATTTCAATCTATGATGTTGCAAGTGTATTATGTGTTGTTTTGGTCTATGGTTCAGTCGTCCTATGGAGGCGTATTTTCTACCTTTGACCAAGAGATATATGTTGGCTTCGTTGTCTTAACCATGTAGTGTCTCTGCCCTATGGTTAGCTAAGAGTCAGTATGTCCTTGTTTGACCACTTGTTTCTGATATTGGTGTTATGGCTGTCTGCTTCGCCATAGGGTCCTCAGGGAGTGACCATGTTTGTTTAGTGACCTTTGAGAGAGTGTCTTTCTCTTGGGGGTTGTGCCCAAAGTGGTAGGCATTATGACCCAGCGAAAGTCAGATAATAACTGGTAATCTAATGAATTGATTAGGTGGGTAGAATCATAACATTAATAAAGATAATTGTACCTCGCACCTGGGTGAGTGCTTGTATGAGACTCATCATGTTGTGAGAAGGCCTGGAATGGAAAACCAACTACCTTGTCTTCACAAAAGGTTGGTTGGGTCCGCATGAGACTTAGTTGGAACCAGAGGTTCGGAAGAGGTTACCAGGACAGTGAGTAGGGACCTATGGAGGCTGCACCATGGTATCCATCTTAAGCTATGCGATGACACTCCCTCATTTGGTTCACTTGTGTGTTTATGATGTTGAGTCACCCGGATTTTGTGGGGTCATTATGTGTTGTCATGGAGTCATATTGTTTTGTCGACCATGTCATGCTTATGCTTGTTTGAGGGCCCTCAGCTATCTCCTAGCATGGTGGGGTGATTCCATTTGGGGATTACATGGTCGGGTGGTAGTATGCGAGGATTGGCTTCGCAGATGTTCCTCTGGTTCATGACTCATGCTTCATCTCTTGTTTGTAGATTATTGTTATTTGGAGACCCTTGTGGTCATTATATCTTTGTATCATTGTATCATTGATCTTATATAACCTTGTAATTGGATGAGATCTATCCGTATATGTATATTGAGAAGTTATGTATTGGAAGAGCAATGTAATCCTATGTTGGGATGTTTTTATCAGTTTCCTTGACGATGTTAGTAAATTCTCATTGAAGTGGAAATTATATTGTATTCTTTCAATCTGTCTATGATGAATCTTTATTTGCTTATGGTTTCTTGTGATCATTGAGTTAATGATGCATATGTGGAATTTATTCTTGAAGTTAATTCTTTGTTGGTAACCCTTAAGGAATTCTGGTGTAGTCTTCCGCTTTTGTTTTGTGCATGTTGTGTAAATGCACTTATGATGTTTATACTTTTTTTTTTTAAATTGCTTCACCCTTGTTGTGGGTTTTCCTTTGGGGTTCCTTGTGGGGCATTACACAACCCATAAGAAATCTTGAAAACACATCAAGAGGTCCAATCCACACGTTACATTAAGCCGGTCCATAACCTAGATCAACCGGGACCCAATATAGGTCCACATGCTAAAGCAATGATCTCCATCCACCAAGTCTCGAACATGATCACCAATAGCATCTTGAATCCATACAAGAAGCTGCACCAACACCACATATGCATATCATCAAAGATCTTCATCAAAGCTCTGTTCGTGAAACCCTCCTCAGAACCACAAACCAAGCTTCAAAGCAAACATGATAGCATCTAATCACAAGACCAAAACCAAATTACTAAATATGAACATGAGTATCATTAATAAGCCAATTTCATAACTATATCATACCGGAGCGTATTGGATCATGACGGATCCAATCCAACTAGAAACCACACATCCTACCAGGACCAAAAGGGTGCCAGTAAAGCATCCAAAATAGCTAGTGTTGACATCAATGACAAAACATCAATGCAACACATAATCAATTGCTCCAAATGGCCAACAATCTCCCCCTTTGACATTGATGGTAACACTATATGTTAAAAACATTTAAGTACCAAGAAATGCCAAATAAATCTCCCCCAATAGAACACAACTAGCAATCTCCCACATAGAGATATAGCAATGAAATTTTGAAACAAAGACCAAACTCCCCCTGTGAATGATATCTCGGTAAAGCTCTAAATTACACATATATCTCTCCCCCTGATGTATTCAACTCCCTTTTTCTTTTTCACATCAACATCTCTCCCCCATTGACATCAATGCCAAAAATCTAACATAAATATCAAAGCAAAAACATAGGTCTAACTACCACTAAAACATAAGGCTAACTACCCCCCCTAAGCAGTAGCATCCCCACATCAGTGCCAGAATGAAGGATATCTCGGATAATACATACCTACCTGATGCCAAAACACATCAATCAGTTCTCTATCAGAGGGGGAAAAACCCCTAACCTGTCTATTAGGTGCTCAAATGGTTCTTTAGGATAAGGTTTATTGAAAATATCTACAATCTAATCTTTAGTGTTCACATAAACCAATTTGAGTTCATTTTCTTCCACCACCTCCTTCATATAGTTCCTTTTCCTTTGATCATGCATGCTTTGTCATCTCCAAATCTAGCCAGACCGCCATCAAATTCTTGCAAAGATAGAAACTTCCTTTTATCTCCAGTCATATGATGTGAACATCTAATGTCAATTACCCATTCATCCTTGTCTTCAATTTTAGCAGAGTCTGCTGCTGGTTCATCATCAGAGTCAGTAATACCTTCTTCATCCGCTATGTAGCATGATGTATCTTTGTTTTTCATGTACTTATACTTGTTCTGATATCCAGGGTTAGGCTTAAAAAATCTTCTAACTCTTTCTTCAAATCTTGAATTCCTTTCAAGACATCTAGATACAAAATGACCAATCTTATTACATGCAAAACATTTAAAAGGTGCTTTTCATTCATACTTACCTCCTACTAGTCCTTTAGGTACTCTTCTAGCAAATAGTGTTTCAAGTTGCTCAAACTCATCATCTTCTCTCTTCATATCATCCAGTTCCTTTGCATATTAAGCTTTCTAATCTTGCTTACCAGTTGATGACGCAGATGCATGAAAAGTCGATTCAGACTTCACAACTCCAGAACGTCAAAATTCTTCAAGCTCAAAAGCAGATAATTTCCCAACCAAGGTATCTCTATTGATAGAAGTATTAGCCATTGTTCTCAACTCATTAATAGAAGTAGCCTTCATCTTGTAAGCCACTAGTAGGGCTCTTAGGACTTTAGAAACAATCTCATCTTCACTGAGAGTTCCACCGCAACATTGAATTCCCATAACAATCTCATTTACCATTTCCATGAATGCAGTAATCCTTTCATCTTATTCCATCTTCAAGTTTTTATATCTCACCCGGTTACCATCAAGTTTAGCAATCTTCACAGTAGGGTCATCTTCATTAAGAGTCTCCAACTTATCCCATATAACCTTTGCATATGATTTGTTAGTTAATCCCATTATTTGTTGATTAGAAAGTGTACACAAGAGGGCTTCTCTTGCTCTACAATCATTCTCAAGCTCCTAGTACAGGTTTGCCGAAGGAAGACTGCCAGATGCCAGATTATGATGTGTAACACCATTCTATGTGATCTTCCAAATCTCCTTGCCAAGACATCTCAAATGAGTCTCCATCTGAATCTTCCAAACTGTGTCATTTGTTCCATCAAGCCTAGGAATATCTCTCTAAAAGAAAGCTCCAAATGAACTAGATGAACTTGAACTGTTAGTCACAATAGGATCTTCCTCAAGTGGTTAACCTTTCTACGGAGAGAACCAGAGCTCTGATACCACTTGTTAGAAATTTCAAATAACTGGAAGACAACTGAGAGGGGGTGGTGAATTAGTTGTCACAGATTACCAGAACATTTAGTAATTAAAAATTTAATACCGAAACCCAAAACATTAATACCAAAATGCTTAAACCAAATACAGGAATAGTAGTTAAACCAATTAAGGATAAACAATAATCAGAGAATAAATACCATCCACATGACACCAAGATTTATACGTGGAAAACCCGATAAAGGAAAAAACCATGGTGGGAAGCCTACCCACAGTCAGATAATACTTCTCAAGTAAGTATGTGAATTGCAATTGAGGGGCCTGCACTGGCAAGAAGGTCAAAAGCTTAGAGCGCACCGCTCATCACAAAAGGAGTCTCATTGACTACATAGAAATCCATACTACAATCTAGAAGAATGAATGAACTGCAAAGATAGCATCTCCTATGCCTGAGTACAGTTCCAGTTAAGCTCAATATCGGAGGACTAAATCCTCTTACATAAACCCAACTCGATCTCCAATGATCAACTAAATCCTTTGCCTGAATGATATTACATTATTTGCACATTACATATCCATATCCCATTCTATGACCATGATCTACAATGAGATCTTACATATAATATATATACAAACCCTCAACCATAAATAATCACGTCGGCCACTAGACAATAAACCAATTACATAATTACCAAACATGTCAGCCTTAGACCAAACAAATAATATTCAACCCATAAGACATCCCAGAAACACATCAAGAGGTCCAATCTACATGTTACATTAAGCCAGTCCATAACCTAGATCAACCGAAACCCAATATAGGTCCACACGCTAAAGCAATGATCTCCATCTGGCAAGTCTCGAACATGATCACCAATAACATCCTGAATCCATACCAGAAGTTACACCAACACCACTTATGCATATCATGAAAGATGTTTATCAAAGCTCTACCGGTGAAACCCTCGTCGGAACCACAAACCAAACTTTTAAGCAAACAGGATAGCATCCAATCACCAGACCAAAACCAACTTACTGAATATGAACATGAGTATCATGAATAACACAATTCCATAACTAAATCATACCGGAGCATACCGAATCATGCCAAATCCAATCCAACCAGAAACCACACATCCTACCGGGACCAGAAGGGTGTAGGTAAAGCATCCAAAACAGCTAGTGTTGACATCAATGACAAAACATTAATGCATCACATAATCAATTCCTTCAAATGAACAACACAAAATTGCTAGCTGAAACTGATTGAGGTGCATATGATTGAGATATTCTAGCAAGATGGCCTTCACCCTCTTATTTTCTTGTCAATGTCAATGGTAAACTTTGGCAAAATCAGACATGACTTGTATATTTAGCCGCCTTCATCTAATGTGTCTTGAATGTTCTTTGTAGCAATTATTAAACTTATCCTATCACCCTCTATCATCTTCAAAATTGACTTCATTCTCATAGCATTGAACTAGGTCAAAAAATTTGCAATTGCAACTTTCTCCAAAGACACAAAATGAGATTCTACTTCATTCAACATAATTCTAAGCTTATCGAAGGTATTATAACTTATATCTGGTTTAAATGATAGCAAAAAGTTTCTCCAATACATCTACCTCCAATGTTATCAATTCTCTATCTGCACCGTGGTATGCTTGTGTAAGTCCTCACTGGCTTTTCCTTTGAAAGAGTTTACCCTTATCTGCCATAGTGTTTCTTGTTGTTGTCACTAGAGCCTGATCATCCTTCTCTTCTCTTTTCGTCTTCTCTGCCACCTCTGTAGTTGCATCTCTTACTGCATCTTCACCATTTTCTTCATCACCTTTTCCAATCTCCTCAGTCACTTTCACTGAATCAACACTTATCACCAGATGATCTTGTTCAGCTTCACTGGAGGTATCAACCTTAGCACTATCAGTGATTTTCTCATTTGTTTGCATTGTCGGAGTGGCTTTCTTAGTTGACTGATCATTATGCTAATCAAGAATGGCTGCATGCACTTATAAAATGGATGTACCTTTACACTGCTCTTTCAACTAAGTTCCATCATGTGCTGGATTAACATCATTCCTGTGCTCTTTCAAAAATTATCTTAAAATTGCTTCAGTTTCTTTGGTCACTTCATCTATTTTACTGAGCATGATTTTATTGACTCTCTTCATGCTTCTCAATCTATCTTTAACAATCTTTAACAATCTATCAACTTTAGTTTTAGAGATTACAGAACTCAGATTTATTAATACATATTCCTTTATCCTATCATATAGGCTCTTGGGTATCATGGACGATAATTCTATTAATGCTTTACTATAAACATCCATATACTATACAACTGCTTCTTCTATAGCTCTTTGATCTTTATCATCAAAATTCTCATAACATACAGGCACATTCTTCAAATTACCTTCCTTATGCACTTCATCAATAATTTCATTTAATGTCATTGGGGGCACAACATCTTAAGTAGCTTTCACTTTGCTAGACTTCAGAGCTTCATCCATTTCAAATTTTTGTTTCTTGCTTGCTCTGGCTCTACCAGATGGCTTAGCTTCAGTCCTTGGCTTCTTGGTTGGCTGGGCTCCACCAGATTGAGGCTTCCTCACTATCCTGGCATAAGTAGTTGTCTTCTTCACTTCTTTAACTGCTTCATCAGATTTTGTTTCTACATCCTTGGCAGTGGTTGTAACATATTCTCTTTGTGGCTTCTCCTTCTTCCTTTACTCTGCTCCACCGGTTGACTTGACTTGTGGCTTGGGTGGAGTGATAGGCTTTTGAGTATCAAATGTAGGTGTTGACTGGGCTTGCCTTTTCAGTATCTCTACTACCAATAGAGTTGCTACACCAGATGCAGATGCCATATTGAAATCAGGGTTATAAACAGATAGCTCGATCACAGATAGATACCTTTTCAAATTCAACCAAATGCTAGGAATCCCTGTCGAGTCGCTTCAAGCTATGTTTTCAGTGCTTAATCTCATTCGCTTTACTCTCCCTCTCTTCTCTTAATTCGCAATGTGAAGAATGAATGCTAGAATTCTTTTTTATCTTCCAAAAACCTAACTTTAAGTCGTAATAAATGCACAACACTAAAGGCTTTCTAGATACCATGTTTCTCCAAGAATTCATCACCAGATACTTAAATAGGCATGTAATCTTCCCAATATCAACTACACATCTAATCTCCATCATTTGCAACCTTCCTCTGTTGGTTACACATCTCCGAAATGGGGTTCTAAGGATTTTCATGAAAGGCTTACCCCTAAGGAATCAGGTGTGGAACCATTCTGATCATTTGCGTCTTCCTTCTCAACCCACATCTTCTTATGCTTCTCTCTGACTTCTTCAACCTTCTCATTTTCCTTCTTATTTGATATGTTCTTGTCTACCAGAGCATTCCTTCTCACATTCTTGCTTCTACAATATTTTGCAATGTGACCAAATTTGTTTCATGCATAGTAAAAAACATTTCCTTCTATAGGCCTGAAGTTTAACTGATTTCGTTTCATCCTGCATTGGTTAGAAATGTGTCCAAATATTCCACAAGCATAACATCTTTTATTTTGGAATTTATTCATCACTTCTCTGTATATGTTTGTCTTATGACCAAAGTTGTTGCATTTGAAACATTGACTAGTAAAAGTAGGACCATTATTCATCTTCTTATTTCTGCATTCTTTTGCCATATGACTGAATTTATTGCAAACAAAATATTTACCATTAAATTTATAAGCATTAGCTTGTCTTACCGAAGGTCTCTTGTTCTTTTGATGATTTCTTTGTCTAGAACCGGAGGATTCACCTTTCTCATATCCAAGTCTTCACATGTCTTTTCCACTTCTTTGACTTTCTAGCATATCATCTAGCCTAGATGAGATGGCTTTGAATTTTTATTTATACTCATTAGTAGTGGAAAGTTCATCTCTCAAGATTATGATCTGCCTTTCAAGTTCTTGCCCATCATTCTTGGATTGCACCAATTAAAGTCTTAACTGATCATTCTCATAGTTCAATCTACAACATTCACCAGATCTATCCTAAAATGACTGAGTCAGATTTTCCTCATTCTTCTTTTTGTCTTCAATCTCCTTTGTCAACTTCACCACAATGGATTGCATCTCATTCTTCAGAACTGCATTCTCTCTAGCAAGCTTCTCACATTCATCTGTCTTGTCTTGTAGGGCTTGATTGTCAATGCATTGTTCTTCTAAATCTCCTTGAGTTTATCCATCAGTTATTTTCTCGTCTCTCTAGATGTGCTCACTTGTTCTTTTAGACATTCAATAAAATTTTCAGCTAGTTCCAGACTTCTCCTCAGGATACTTTTCTCTTTCATATCTGTATCAAGATCTTGAAGTGTCATAGTCAATTGCTTTTGCTAACTGGAGTCCATTGATTCAATCTTCTGAATCTTCCTCAAACTGTTAGGCTCCTTCTGAATAACTAAACTCTGATACGAATTGTTGGAATCAATGAACAGTGAGAGGGGGTAAATAAGTATTTTTCAATTTACAAACTTATTAAACCGATTCTTAAACCACTGGATGCATAAGAATGAAAGTAAAGTGCAGAAACATAAACCAATCAACCACAAAACCATAACACCAATATTTTTATGTGGAAACCCAGAGAGGGAAAAATGATGGTGGGATTTCAACCCACAATATTATTATACTTTGATCAAGAGTATGATAATATTATAAAAAGAGGAATACAATTGCATTCAGCCTCACAGCTTAGAGCTCACTGCTCAAATAAAAAATAAGGGTACAACTTGAAGGACTCATTGTCCTATAATTGATTACGAATAGTTATAATAACAAACTGATGCAGAAGCATCCCCGATTCATAGCAATCTTCCATCAACCAAAAATATTTCATTTCTGTTTTGCTTTATGTTTGCAGTTTCAACATTTTTTTCTATGTGTCCCGGATTTGGCTCATCAGAACCTATGGAGTTGAATTTTGCTTGAAGACTCGATCATCTTGCTTATTCCCAAACAGTGGAGCATTTGGATTATTTTCTGGCAAGTTATCGCTACTGGTTTCCGAGACAGTTTTTTGTTACCGGTTGCCTAGACCTATTTGCATTGGTGATCTACCAGATCCTTTCCCTACCTTGCATAGCCTGAGCGTTGATTCCGATGTTCTTTGGCATGTGGCCGACCTTTCCCCATGATCTACACTTCATCCTTTGGATTTTTTGGAAGGAATTTCTTTGGTGGAGGTCGATCTTGTTGGTTTTTCATGTTATAGGTCTTGTTCTTCGTGTTTTGATCCCTTTTTGGACCGACCGGATGCCTTTGGATCGTACAAATTATTGTAATCGAGAATTAGAATGTAACAGAGAAGTTAGATAGAGCATAATAGATAGATCTTAAGATTTGAGGTTCCGATTGCAATCTGTTCTATATTTTGAGCATGTTTTAGCAGGCCTCTGAGCCGGTTACTGTAACCTGGTTGTTACTAGTTGGTTGTAATCAGTTTCATGATATAATTCATTATGTTCTGCATTGCCTCAATCATGTCCTTGTGTTTCTGTTATGTTTACTCTTGCTGACCAGTCTAGACTGATCTCTTTCAGGTCCCTCCTAGCCGATGACTGTTTAACAAATGAAATGAAGAATAGAATCTACTCATGCCAAATAGCAGTTCTGGTTAGGCTCCATTAGTTTTCTAAAACTGTTTTGTCGTCCTGCTCTGTTCTGCTACTCTGTCAAATACCAGAGCACTAAAACCTTCAATCACATTCACCAAACTTTGCACATTCGCTCATGCAGACTTCTCTCTCTCATACTCTTACAAAATGCTCTATCAAATAGATCTTATATATCAGTATCAACAAAACAAATTGTTTCTCATGTCGGCTTCCAAATACCACATAACACACAACATGAAACATGTACAATCATGTCAGCTCAATCCGTCCACAAATCCATATGCGGACCTAAACAAGATGATAAAAAGCTTCACATATGTTGTCCCAAACTCCTCGAACACGAAACCAATCACTGAAATCATCCCAAAGACTCTGGACCACATGTTACACCAAAATAGCTTTGTTGTCCCGGATTACCAGATACCGAACCTTCAATCTAGCTCATAAATCAACACCGGTTATCAGGATTAAAGAATAATTTGTCTCGAACCTCTAATCATCTACCTCTATTACAGCAAGAAAAATTATCTAACCAAAATCAAGATCTACATACTGTACTCATGCTATACCAGTTAGTGTGTTTCACCTTTCAAACTTATGTGTTATGAATAATGCAACTTCTAATAAATCAAATCTATGTACACCGGATATGATATCTCAACTGAGTTGCCATCAATGACAACTCCTAAGCATTTCTTGTGCATCAATCTTCACCGAAACAGTGTCTCTTGCCAACACAAGATCCAATATCCCATTAGAAGTATATTGTTTTCTTTTGAAAGAAACTCTTATTTGTTTCCCTAACTGACATTCTTTACATACCAACTTAGTAAGCTTTAAAATCTTAGGTAGATCTCTTACATCTTGAGTGGAACTTATCTTAATTATGTAGTTAAAATTTACATGACACATCCTTCTATGCCATAAACAACATTCATCAACCTAAGCACTTAAGCAACTTTTACCACTAGCATTCAAGTGAAAGACATTACCTTTATTCTTTGTACCTAAGGCAATTTTAGTTTCGAAGCTACTTAAGATTTTACATTTTCCATTCTTGAATTTCAAGTCATATCCCTTATCAACCATTTGTCCAACACTCAAAAGATTATGCTTTAGAGCTTCAACATACAAGACATCATCAGTGTTATGCTTACGATCAAGAGAAATAGAACCTCTACCACGGATTATACCAGCTTTGTCATCTCCAAATCTTATGCTACCACCATCATACTTTTCCATACTCACAAACTTACTCTTATCACCTATCATATGATGAGAGCAAGCACTGTCAATAACCCATTCATCTTTCTCTTCAACTTTAGCATCTAAAGCTTTTTATTCAATAATGCAGCTCTAGTAGAATCAATAGTCATCGGATCATCTTCTTTGATAGAAATGAAAACTTATTCATTCCCTAAATTTCCTTTCTCAAACTCATCATCAATCACACCTTCATTAGTAGTGAAATAACACTTCTTCTAATATTTAGGGTTATATGGCTTCAATGGCTTCTTAGAAACTCTTTCTGGACACCTTGAGGCAAAATGTCTTATCTTTTTGCATGAAAAACATTTAAGAGGCAACTTTCCTTAAAACTTATCGGCACCCTTAGGCAATCTTATGGCAATAAGAGCTTCAATCTCTTCAAGCTCTCTCATCTCCTTCTCATATCTGAATACTCTTATTCAGCTTTCTCCCGGATCATATTGTTGCTTCACGGATACAGTAGCTTTGAATGCAGATTTTGATTTAGGAGGGGCTTCACCAAATTCTCTCAACTTAAAAGCAACAAGCTTTCCAATCAGCATATCTCTAGTCACATTTGTCACAGTTTGGATCTCTTCAATAGCAACAACCTTGTTCTTGTAAGTAGGGAGAAAGGATCTCAGCACCTTAGTAACAATCTCAGATTCTTCCAGTAATCCACCAGCACATCTCATGTTCAACACAAGCTCATTCACTTTCTGCATAAAGGAGGTATTGTTCTCATCTTCACCCATCTTCAACATCTCATACTTTCCTTTCAAGCTCTGCAACAATTTAGTTTCTTCCAAATTACATGAGCAGTCTACAAATCCATCACATTAGTCATCTCAGAATCAGACAAGGCACTCATCAATGCTTCCTTAGCTCTAATATTTAATTCAGCTTCCTTTATCTCATCCAGAGTAGTAGGACCATTGTGAGGAGCATTATACATATTCTTAGTAATCTTCCAATAGTCTTCACCGATGCATCTCAAATGAAATTCCATCCAATTCATCGAGAGAGTGTAATTTGTTCCATCAAATCTCGGACTATCCTTCTTAAAAGAAAAGGTTGCCATCCCAGATCTCCTCAAGCAATCAAGCTTCCTTCGAAGGATCTAGCTCTGATACCGATTGTTGGCAACAATGCAGCAAACTAAGAGGGGGGGTGAATCAGTTTGCTCTCAAAATCTACACAACTCAAACTTAAATTCAGATCTGATTATTAACAATGAAAGCACAAATCAACACCACATCAATAACACACATAACACCAATATTTTTTATGTGGAAAACCTGGTTAAGAGAAAAACCATGGTGGGAACCTACCCACAATGAGATAATACCCTATTAGGAGTAAATATAAATATTACAATGGGGAATGTACATCCATTCAAGCACACTTCCTAGAGATCAATTCTCAAATACAATAAGGGCTACAACCTTGGAAGGCTCACTTCCTTACAAAGATCGAACCATAGTTGAAAATCTCGGACTCGCCTCGGACTCGGCAAACCAAAATTTTGGACTCGGACTCGGACTCGTGAAAGACTCGCGATAGACTCGGCAAAAAAAAAACCGTAGTTTTACAAAAAAAACATAAAGAAATTAATGCATTTAGAGAACATAAGTGCCATAATTGAAACATTACACATGTCATATGATCTACAAACACGCAATATTTGAAATTTCATCATTCATGGCAGCATATTCAACTTTCAACTTTCAACTCTAAAATGTATAATGGCAGCATAAGTATATAAATGTTCACAAAATTAAATATAATGATATGTCCAACTCCAACTCCAAATGTGAAAAACAACAATGTGAATGAACAAACCAAAGAGAAGACTACATCTTCCTCTTTGTATTTTTCCTAATATAGCTCAATTTTTCAGGCCTTGAGCTAGAAGTAGTAGTAGTGGGTGTTGTGGTATCTAAATGGTGAAATGATTCTTCTTCAAAGTCAAAGTTTTCATCATCATCCTCATCTTCGTCCTCATCTTCATCCTCCATTTCATCCAATCTTGCTCCTTCTGCATCTTGTGCTGCTCCTCTCTCTATTTCTGCAATTTCTTCTTCGGTAAGGAGGACATCATCACCATCATTTTGTTCATTCATGGTCCAATCACCATATGGATCAATTTCATCCAAGTCAATGGCCTCATGTGAAACACCCTTCACCTGTCTAAATCGAAGGCGAAGGTTGTACCGAACAAATACTAGATCATTGAGCCGCTTTTGTGACAATCTATTTCTCTTCTTTATGTGAATGCTCTCAAAGACACTCCAATTTCGTTCACACCCAGAAGCACTGCATGGCTGAGACAAAACACGGATAGCTATCTTTTGAAGACTAGGCATGCCGCCACCATAATTCTTCCACCATAAATCTACAAAAAACATTTAGAAATATTAGAATTAAGAAAAAAATGTAACAATCAAGTTTGTAGGTTTTTTATTGCACTATTGAACTAAGTTACTAAATTTTTTACCTGGTTGTTGTTTTCCTCTCCTATCAATTGCTAGTTGTGATGAGAAGAGTCTCCCCTCTGCACTTTTGTAGATCTTGAACAATGAACATTTTCAAATTCAGAAATAGATACTAGATAGTCAGTGTCAAACTCAAATTCAATAATGAACATTTCTAAATTCATAAATAAAGATAGAGCAATTGCAAATGTCAAATCTCACCTCCAACTCATCAAGAACCTTGTCTCTCAACTAAGGATCAGGTGTCATCTTATCAATGCATGTAATAACACCTGCCTTGACCTCCTCATCAGCCCTAAATGAATTAGAGAAGTAGAATTTTGGGTTCAAAAAGTAGGCGAAGGCACGTATCGGTTGGTGGAGTTGGTTTGTCCACCTACGATCAATGATGCGCCCAAGGATTTCACATTTTCTTGTATTTCCATGATAGTAATGTGAAATGGCCTCTTTGGCCCTATCCATGGCCTCATAAATGAAACCCATTGGCATGCCCTCTCCATCCACCATACGAAGAACCCTTACCAAAGGTTTTGTCACCTAAAAAAATTAAAACAAATTTTAAATTAGTACAAAATCAACCCCTAAAAAATAAAATCAGCAAATAGACAAGATTGTATAAACTTTACTTTTGTGTTTGTTACTTACCGTAGTCAACTCCTCTCCACTTTTATTGAACCCTTCATCAAAAACAATGCTCACAATCTTCTATGCTTCAGGTCTTTTGGAGTATGCAGACCCCAACCAAGAATCTGACACAAACATCTGCTTAAGATGAGGAATGGCACTAAGAATGCTCTGCAAAGTGATGAAGTGGCTAGCAAATCATGTCACTCCAGGTCGCACAAGGTCCTTGCCATTTGTGTGTTTTCTCATCAAAGCAAGCACCCAGGTATGGTTGTAGATGAATTTGGTGACACTTTTTGCATCTTCAACCACCTTCTTCACCCATCCAATCTTCCCAATGTCCTCTAGCACCAAGTCCAAGCAATGTGCAGTACAAGGACTCCATGTAATCGAAGGATGCCTCTCCATAAGCATTCTACCTGCAGATACATATGCAGCTGCGTTGTCCGTGATAATTTGGACAACCTTCTCAACTCCAACTTCCCGAACCACACCATCCAACAGATTACACAAAGTCTCAAATTATTTATTTCATTTGAGGCATCAACAAACTTTATGAATACCATTGCACCATTTGAAGCCACCAAGAAGTTGAGAAGAGTCCTATTCCGTCCATCTGTCCATCCATCAGATAAAATGCTGCATCCTTTCCTCTTCCAATACCTTTTCTGATCATCAACCACACCTTGTGTATTTTGCACAACTTTCTCTAGCAATGGCCCATTGAAGTCATGACCTGTTGGGGCCTTAAACCCCTTACCCACCACTGTACATGCATTAACAAAACTTTCCCAATACACATTGTTTGCTGCATTGAAAGATAGATTATTGTAAAACCAAAAGTTTGAAGCTACTATCCGTGCTTGTTCATGCTTCTCTCTATTCCATCCTGTACCTTCAAGTGAAGGTTGTGCACCTAGAACATTGCGTGGTACAAAAAAATTAGGGTCTGATCTAACATGAGTGCCACTAGCCTCACCCTCTTTGTCACCAAAAGATGAAAGTGACTGACCACCCCGACTGTGACCAATGGGACCCGAAGTGGACAATGTCGGATTCATTGCAGTTGCCATGGCTTCTCTTGTTTTTTGCCTTTCTTCCTTATGCATATCATTCTCAGCAAGAATGGCCTTCATCTCTCTAATAATTTCAGGAGTTGATTTGGGGCATGCCTCCACACCATATCCAGGTATTTGTGCAAGGTGGTATTTTAATCTATTGATTCCACCAGTCATCCATTTTGTGCATTCGGTGCAAGTGACCTCCCCCTTTTTGCTTCATGCAATCCCATATTTCTAAGCTTTATCTCTTTGTCTTCCTGACCTTGGGGTTGCCTTTGGAGTTGAACTTACCATTGCTGATTTAACATGAAAAAAAAAAATCAGCAGGGTTTTATGGAAAATCAACAAAAAAAATGACAATGAATCATTTGGGAAAAATAGCATTCAAAAACAAGAAAAAAAAAAGAGGAAATAACTTAGAAAAGAAAATAGAAAAAAATTTGGCAGCATATCTCCTTGTTTTTCAAGATTTTTTTCAGTTTCAAAACAATGAAATGATTCAAATGAATAAAAAAAAGAAAGAGAAAAAATCCTTACCTAGATCTCTCTTGCTGATTTTTCCTTCTTCCGTCTACTCCTCCAAACCCTTCTAACCTGCTATAGCCAAAGAAAAACCAAAATGAAGTGAGAAATTAAAAAAAACTCTTTTTTTACCCTTTACAGGCGTATTTTTCTGGGCCCACGAGTCTCTACGAAAGACTCGCGTGTCCAAGCAAAAGACTCGCGTGAGTCTTTCGCAGGGACTCTCCTGGACTCGCCTCGCGAGTCCTAGGCGAGTCGACTCGCAGCGCCAAAGGACTCGCGAGTCCGTGGCGAGTCCGAGGCGAGTCGGCGATTTTTAAAACTATGGATCGAACAACAATCCAGATTACATGAACTGATGAAATAGCATCTCCGCATGCCTGGTTATAGTTTTAGTTAAGCATAGTCTGATCTGCTCTGCCACATACTTCTCTTCACACTTCTGAAAGATCATAACAAGTTTGTTCGCACACTTTCTCGATCACACACTCACAGATACCGAGCAGATGCATCTCACAAATGAATATTCCATATATTTATACAAATCATCAACCTATATTTCAAGGTCAACTAAACCCTCAACATAAACAACAAAACAATAACCTCACACGCTACAACAATATATGCAGACCAAAACAATATCGGCTAAGACATGGTCTGAACCCAAATCAATACCACAACCAAGAAACACCATCAAGAATTATGCCTCGATCATCTGCAATACACTACAATCACCAAGAATATCGCATAACACGAAGAACACCACCAGATCAAGAAAATGATCAATAAAACACACAACAATCAATGTAGACCATCAACATGGATAGAACCCAATCTAGAAACATCCACAAGCAATGTGAATCGCACTAGAAACAACTACAATATCACCAGTTACTAGAATCTTCATCAACAATATACCAAACCTCAAGAACACACGTTGAACTGACTGTCAAACTGAAAGTTTAACTTGCGGACATCCAAATCACGAGCCTTCTAAATCAAGGACACATATGAATGTCCCAAACACTCTTCCAAATTTGCAAATGAAGATAATGCAATTCCGGAGGAATGTAGAGCACAAACTAGAATACCGAATAACATGAAAAACTGAATAACCAATCATAATACTGGACCACACAACTTGATCAAATCATCATGCAAACCATTGAAACTTCTGCTGAATCAACTAAATATAAGTATCTCTAAACCCACTAAACTGCAACAACTCATATACAACACACTGGCCAAACCAACTATCTGATTGCAACACTGAAATACACATAAGATGATATTGACATCAATGACAACAAATCACTCCACCAAACTTCTCAGCACTATCCAACAACGTTCACATGCATCATTGATACACCACTTTCTCATTTTTGTTTTTGTTGGATGCTCAATATATATTAATTAAATCTAAAATAAGCTTCACTAGGTTGGCCAAAAGAATATGAAACATATACTTAGTATTGACCCAAAAATACATCATCCGAAAGGTAAAAGGAACATGTGAGGGTTCACACCATGTTGGCTTACCTTCCAATCAACATCAAAACCCTTTACACACAACCACTCACACAAACTGGTACAACACTTGACTTGTTAAAAACGCACAATTTTATCCCAGACCTAAATAAATAAGTGCACCCTAAAAAAACCACAACATTTTGATTTGTAACATAGTCACGATGAGCAAAGCAATCCCAATGGACAACATGATCATCAAACATATTTCTAGTACAAACACTCATTTTGAACCACAATAAGTTTCACCAAAGCAAACACAAATAGAGAATAGAATTACTTCCAAACTAGGTAGGAAATACTAGGCTTCCAGAAACACATTAAATTATTATCTTATATTCTCGAAATAACACAATATAAACTGCAATCAGTTCTATAATGTAGTATTATAAAAATAGACATCTGAACCAATAACCAAATACATAATGTATCAACTAAATATATAAATATCTGGATCACCATCAACAACTAGTTCGTATAGGATTGATAAGGGTTTGACATCAATAACAAGAAAGACATCCACATGCACAAAAATGATATCTACAAAAAGGGACATGAGCATAATATTCCTTCAAGTGTGCTCAAACCCTCTCATACATCATTTGGGTGATATTTTACCCTTATAAAATCCTTATAAGATGTAATCTATTTAAATTTCACAGTCATCTTTGATAGTATTTATGTTAGCAAACCTAAATACTCAACTTATATCTATTTCTACTAGGGCTTTCATATCCATAAGCCTTAACACTTTACATGGTGGTCTCTATAGGAACTCCATGTGTCCATTATGAACCGCATCTATGTTTATAATAGACATCCTCATATCTTGTATTACAAACTTCAACTATGTAGTCAACCAAGCCTTAATTATCTTCCTGAATTTCACTCTGGTATTTTAAATTCTCATCAATGTTGAGACTCTTGTTAAATTCATTTACGGTGATGGTACAATGAATAGGATATAAGTAATCCTCATTAATGAGAAGACAACAATTTAGTGTAGCATCTAGACATTGATACTATGGATCATCGTAATGGTTTGATAGTTTTTTCTATAAATGATACTCATCAATAACTAGTCAACACTTCAATGTAGTAACTATTGAGAAAATGTATCAACCTTGTTACTATACTTGAATTTAAATATTACTTGACAATTTGTAATTATCTTTTAGCTGTCAAAAATGTTCAAAAATTCAACTATGACAACTTATAAGATGTTTTATAGTTGTCAAAGAGAAAGCATGTAAAAGGGAAAGTTTAAAAAAAACTCAAAGATGATGAGGAATATATTTCACTAGGCAAATTAGATCACAAGTTAAAAAAAGAAGTTTTCTATTTTTATGTGATTTGTTCCTAAATGGTTTTAGGAATCATTTGTGATTTATGGTTTCTCTGATGCCTATATATTTAATGCTTTAGTTCAAGGAAATATATTTTATTCACGGGTTGTTAAGGCAATTAAGTATTGCAGCAATTCAAAGATAGAAGTTGTATTGATGTAATTCATTTGAAGGACTAATACAAGTCTTGGATCTCTTTAGGTACAGTGAAGTTCATTCCCCAAAGGTTTTCTCCATGTAATTCTTGAATTTTATTTATTAAATTCTACTTTGTTATGCATTTCCATTTATGTTTTATTGATGTCTATTTATTTGGATGCATAAAATTATCATCATAACTTCACTGGAAATTTTAATCATAGTTTCAACATTTGGTATCACAACCAAGTTGGCTTGATTTGAGAAGGGGACACCTTTCTTGGAGTGTTTCATTGGATCTTTTCATGTAGTGAAAGTGTGTTGTTTTGCCTTGCAGTTTTAAATTCAATTTGATAAAAGATCATAGCTATCTCATCTTGGTAGGACATTGAAAAGTTCAACAAGAATTGATGTGATCTTTGGAACCTAAAGATGGATGATATCTTAGAAGAGATATATCATAATAAAAAGAAGAAACTAGAGTAACACGCTATGTACAATGAAGCTAAAAATGAATTTTGAGTGCCTATGTTAAGAAAACAATAATCAATTACATCACTCACAATCACACTTGCAAAATTTGCCCAAGAAGCCTACTTTGGAGATGTATAACTCTACCTATTGATCATCACAATAAACCACTTTGTAAGAAGACTTGTGTCACCTTTATATACTTGCTCACAAATTTTTGTGATCATTGGACATCATTTGATATTTTTTTAAGTCCCAAACTTTTCATGTTTTGGACTATTTGCAAAACAATATTTTGTTAAGACAGTTGCACAGGTCATCTTTGACAATGAATATCTAGCACATCGGGATGAGTTCTACAAAACCATTTGTTGTTGTGGATTCTTTGGTTAATGTCTCCATGTTGGTCTAAGTTTTAAGGTTTTATGATAAGATTTGACCAGTTTTCAACGACCATTTCAGATGCTATAGAGCTAAATTTAGACCAAAAAAATGTTCAAATCTCAGAATTCGAAGAGGAACCCAGTTCATTATTTGGCCTCAAATGTTACCAAAGTTAATTTAGTGTCTTTACAACACTTAGAGTGCTCACGATGAAATCTCCAAAAAGGGCTAAAAAGACAATATCAAAAAGACATTTTGAAGTCTCTCAGATGAACAATATCAAAGAGACGTGACAATATTGAAGAGACATTTTGAACTCTCTTAGATGAGAAATATCAAAGAGACATTTTACAAAGTATTTTAGATGAACAATATTGAAGAGACATTTTACAAGTCTCTTCGATGAACAATATCAAATAAACATTTTTAATTCTCTTCTACCCAGTTATCCAAGACAGTAATAGAGGAGGAAATAAGATTAAAATGAAAGATTGGTGGATTTTTTTTTTACTTGAGAAGGAAATTATATTCACAATATGAATAAAATATTATTTTGGGAACACAATCCTCACTAATGATATTGTGTGCAAAAATAAGATATTTTCACCGAAAAGTAAAAAGATTTCTACAAAAGAATCAAAGGGGTGAATGTGAAAATGAGTACCACTAGGGAAAATCACTTTCATATTAGCATAGGATGAGAAGTACAATTTATTTTTCCAAATAAAAATATTTGATAAAGGTAAATGTGCAGATTAAAAGGAGAAACCTCAACAAACGGTTTCACTCAAAATGAAAATAATTCCACATAAAGCATAAATGAGTGAAAATAAAATTAAGGCACACTATATAGTGATTATTCTGGTTGGAAAGACTGAAAATTCAAAATTTTTACTTTCACACAGATTAAGATATTTAATAAGGGGGCTCACACTTATTTCACATGAGCTGGAAGAAGTAAAGGTAATGTGTTAAGTTGTGCGTATTTCGGAAGTGTAGGTTGAAGATTAAAACCTAATGATAATGTGCATAAATATTTTGTAATTTAAGGGTAATTAGATGATTTCTTGTTAGTAAAATCCGTAAAGGTCTGAAAGGCTCCTTTGTATTTATAAAAGGGAAATCATGATCGAGAAGAAGGATAGAATTAGAATGAGAACTTTTGGGAGGTATATATTGTAAACTTATTTTTTGAAGCAAAGCAATGGAAGAAGTGCATACGGTGCTCTGAATATTGATTTCAGTTGTTGTGTTGCAATTATTTATAATTTATTATCTAGATGTCCTCAACGTGAAGTTTTTCTTATCATTTAAATCAATATATCAAGGATGTACTTTGACTTATCAAAACACATTTGTTGTCTTGTGACTTATCTGAATGAATTTAATTTTGTAAAGTAAAATTAAATTCATTCAGATAAGTCACAAGATTTCATTTGGATTAAAAAGAATGACCTCGTAATAAACCTCCACCTCCTTGCACGTTTATACAATTCATAAAAATCAAAGTGCCAAATAGCTTGAATTAAAGTTAGTAATAAGACAAATATATCTTTACTCTATTGCCTAGTGGAAGAAAGACACTGATCCATAAAAAAAGTTCTTAAAATATCATATGAGTTTCAATTTCATGTTTTAGGAGTAGGAGTAGTAGTAGGAGTAGGGATTAGATTAATCTATTTCACACAAATTAATGCTAGTTTGAAGTAGATAATGATTAAATTGAAAACTTCATAAAGACTTATAATTTGCTTAAATATCAAGAGGTAAACCGCCTAGGCAAAGGAGAGTCTGAAGAGCGGAAGATTTTGAGCTTTGTTGCTTGAGATTTGATCATTGGCCAAGATCCATTATCAAACTTGATCATAGAATCTGGCATAGTCTTAGAGTTTGGCAACATGCAGTTTTGGGGACCAACACACCGTTTGTATGGAAAGGAACATAAACTATATTTTAGATCTGAAAGTACTAGAGCTAAACAAATTTTGGAGGTATATTTGAAGGGAAAATCTTTTTTTTTTTATATTTAAAAAATTCAAAACACGGTCTTTGATGACTATTGTAAGCATGCAAAACATAGACACGTAAAAATGCCTTCTTAATAACCTTAATTAATAAATTAATTCATGTCTATCCATAATTTCATTATTTCATTTCATACTAATATATTTCTCACATCATTTCATATCAATATTCCATAAAATCCATTTAATAACATATATTTTTTATTATTTCATTATATCCATTTTAAATAAAGTCATTTCGAAATCTCTTGCATATCACAATTTCATCGCCTATTTATCCTATTCCATCTTCATCAGCTGCACCCACCTAATGCATGTGAGAGAAACATTTGCACCAATTTTTTATCCCACATTTGTGTTGCAACTTGGATCCACTCACGAGGACATCTATAAAATCTATTTTCTCTCTCATTTCTATGGTTAGCACCTTTATCTCTCTTATATTTTATGTTTCTCATTCTTGCATCTCTGATATCTCTTGCATCTGTTGCTTTGAAAATTGATTGTTTTGCATCCAAATCACATCCATTTTGCATAGTTTCGATTTTACATTCATCTTTTAAATCTCCCCACTCCATAGCTTCTTGTGCATAGTGCTCTGAGAGGAAACATTTTCGAACACATGATCTTGGTTGATAGAAGGACAATGGAATGAGGTTTTCATTAAAATGCATATGTGTTCTCATTTGTTTCATGCTTCGCATGTGTGTTTCTTTGATTGATACTCCATTGTTGTGATGTATTCCTGATTCAATCCTCCATTTCCATCGGTGTACATCTGACACTCTCGGTGGGATCAGTTGTCCTTATCATTGATTTGATTTGACTAGACAGAAATAGCTTGTCTGAAATTTGCAAGAAGCAAGACTCGTTTGATACTTAATTTATGCCTCCTAATGACTCTGTTATGCATGAGATTATGGTACTTTGCTTCAAGATTTTGAAGATTTTTTTTGTTTCAAAAAATTAGTGCATACATATGCTGCAATTATTACATCCACGACTAACCTGCAATTATTCACGATTTTGTTTTCAGGTTTTACTGCTGTAAAACATTTCATGTACCTCTGTCAAATGGTTCAGGGGTTTTATTAACACCTCGCATTCTTCCCAATGGCTCATGTCCCCTTGTCGAGCCTGCAAAACATTTTGTTCTGTTAAACAGCTAATTTATACCTTGCAATCTTGTTTAATGGTTTACATGTCTTATCTGTGCTAATGGTTTCTGCGGTCTGTTAAACACTTCATGTGGCCTTGTCTACATGTGCATTATCCACACAAGCATACTTCAAACAGTTCACATGTTTTATTTATGCTTACAAATTTTGTATGCCTTGTTCTGGATCCCACGCTTGGATTCATTGGCAGATTTAAGGCTTTGCAAAAATAATTAAAACGCGTTGTCTATGTTCCCACGTTTGGCATTATTTCAAACAGTAACCTGCTCTGTCTGTGTTCCATGTTTTCAAATCTGCCTAACAGTTAATGTGCGTTGTCTATGAAACATAACGCATTCTGCCTAACAGCTAACGTGCCTTGTTCCTGTTGCCATATTTTGTGTAATTTTTGAAATATTTTGTCGAACGATTCAGGTTCACTGTGAGACACATCTTCTTTAACGTATTTTACGATCACTGCAGGCCGTAAGAGTACATTCTATTAAACATTATGTCAAGCAACTCATATTTTCCATTTTGTAAAAACGGTTCATGTGTATTTGGTGTTGGATTTTTTTGCTTAGGTTAGTTTGCTGTTTATTAGGTTAGGTTGTTCTTTGTTTAGAGTGTGTGTTTTGTTTTGTTAGTGTTAAATAGTTATTTGTTAGTTGTTTTTGTTAGTGTTTTTTTTTTTTTTTTGGTTAGTTTTGTCTATGTTGGTTGTTTTGTTTGTTTGTTCATTTGTTTGTTCGTTTTGTTTTTTTTTGTTAATTCTTGTGTTTGTGTGTTAGTTTGTTAGATGTTTCTATTGTTAGTTTATTTGTGTTTTGTAAGTTAGTTTGTTTTTTATTAGATTAGTTGAATTAGTTTATTTTTTATTAGATTAGTTGTTAGTTTAGTCTTTTGTTAGTTTAGTGTTTTGTTTTGTTTTGTTTTGTTTATCTGTTTTCTTAGATTTTGTGTTTTGTGAGTTTGTTTTGTTTATGTGCTTTGTTAGTGTGTTTGTTAGTGTTTTGTCAACATGTTAGTTAGCATTTTTGTTTTTGGTGTAATTAGTGTCTTTAGTTTATTTTGATTTTGAGCCTAATCCTTGGTGGACTAACATTTTGTGTAGCTTGTCCTCAATTGTCAATGACTAGGCTTTGAAACTACAAATGATGCTTGATGTTGACGCATGTTAGAGAATTGTGGTTTTTAAATACTCTCTTATTTTATCTTAAATTAAATTTCGTTTGTTGCTTAAAATTAATCCAAATGTTTGATGTGTTTGGTGTTCTTGCACTCATAGGGTCAACCCACTATTGTACCAAGTATCCTCACCCCTTGCCTCTAGGATCATTGGTGAAAGAGAAAGGTGTAAACGACACTTGCTTTTATTTTATTAGAGAAATTTTTGTGGGAATTTTATCACCTCACAGGGTATTTTGAAATTGGAATATCTTTGGTGATTTCATCAGTGTAGCTTAGCGATTTTTTGAGTGGCATTTCTCTTTGAGCCGCTATATAAAAGGCTTTGCCAAATGGTCCATACAGCCACAGTGCAACGCGTGTCAAGGTTTTCCCTGTAGGGATTGTCAAAGCTTTTAAGTAGCTTCCTTTGAGAATATGTATTGTGATCTTGTTCCTCAAAGAATTACTATGATTCAATGTTTTCACAACCCAAAAACCTTTTACTTGCTGGTGCAAGAGGTCGGACCTCCAAAGTTGCCCCACACATACTATTCACTGTGGAGACAGGAAATTTCTTGGTTTATAAGATCTCTAGGTCTTTGGGGTAAGATATTTGGTGTGTCTGTGTTGTGGAGGGGAGCCAATGTCACTGATATCTCTACCTATCCATTTTGTCTCAATATATGGATTTATCCAAGTGGGGATTCAGCAGGTAGTAACCTCTTTCCAGCCCAGAATGTACACGCTTACAATTTATTTCAAATTTGTCAAGGCCAATGAAAATATTGGGCTAATCTAGGCCCCCATTTAGACTTTACCTCTTATTCTATGTCAGCATCATCCAAAATATTCTATCTGCCATGTTTTATGTGTGTGATCCAAAGAGTAACAAGGTTCAACGAAACAGGTGCAAAACTAACCCTAAGGACATTATCATCTGGTGTGGTCACTCAGTTGACTCAATCCTGATATGACAAGAGAGCAATGGTAGTCACTCACATTGAGGATGCAGAAGTAAGGTTTGCATTTGCAGTGATTGCTTATAGAGTGTACCAATCAAGCCGCATGAACAATGTGTTGAGCGGTGATATCCATGCAGCTTACTGGATCATCAAAGAGGATGCAACATATGACATTTGTGAGATGATAAGAAGTCAATTCCAGGTGTACATGGACCGAATTAAGGACAAAAAGCAATCATTCAAGTATGGTTCAATACTGGTATGTATCTTCTTCTATGTGCAAAATTTCTTTCTCGGTAAGGGCAATGTAGTGTGGTCTAGAGATAAACCTATCCCAGTTAAGATAGGTGAAATGATTATAAACTTAGGTGATAAGTTTGGAGACACAATGTGGGGTTATTTTAAAGAATTCCAAACTAGAATGCATCAAAGAGAAAGAATCCCGATCAGTATAGTTTAAAAGTACAACGACACCATTTGCTTTCTTGTCAATACTGATTGTTACATTATTCAAGTAGTTGAACCTAGAAATTTCAGGGTACCCACTATGCGTTATGAGATAGGAGCAGACATTGCCAAAGTATATGCAAACATGTTACTATCTAAACTGGTATATCAAAAAGCTAAGAAATTTGGAACTTATGAGTAGGCAAGCTCCAAAATTAAGAGGGAACTCAAGAAGCCTATCATTCAAAAGAAAGTTAGGAAAATGATTGACACCTTAGACAAGAAATATGGAAGTGAAGCATCTGGTGTCATTGCTTCCACTGGTACAAGTGAACAAATAGGGGATAAATCAAGCAAAGATGAAGAGCAAACAAAAGAAAAGAATAAAATGTCCAAGACAAGATCCAAGGGTGTTGCATCCAGCAAACCAGCAACATACATTCAAAAGAAAAAGACTCAGATGCTCCTACCTCTTTCCAAGGTAAAGGTGGATCGGTAGGAGTCATATATGCAAGAAAGAAAAATAATGAAAGGACAATTGACACAAAGGCTAAGAAGAAGCCTAAGAAAGATGAAAAGGAGGATGATAACTCTAACACCCAATTTGATGTGGTAGTTAAAGAAGTTAGAAGAAGCAGTAGGAATGTAGCTCCAACTGTTGATGATTTTGTCCATGGGATCAAATAATATGGATGTTTAGCTGGTGTTGGGAGAAAGTATCCCCTCTGCAACGAGGAAGACAAAAGAAAAATTGAAGATCCACTCATCTGGAACTTACATAAATTTTGCAAAACTCTTAGTGAATTACATGGAATAATTCCATCAGATTTACAAAATCTCATTGAAGGGAGATGGAAAACTGCCTTGACAATTAAAAAGGAACACAAAATAAAGGCACTCATGGAAGTACAACATGAATTGGATTATAATCAAGCATCTTTACTAGCCAAAGCATGTGTACAATGTTTCAAAATAAGGAACAAAACAGGGAGAGTGGCCATAGGAGATATTCCAGGTGTGAATGATGAGGGTGTTGACATGTGGAAAACAATTTTGAGCCAGCAAAAGGAACCTGAGGAGGAAATAGAAAAATAAGTAAAACAAGGACAAGATATAGCTGCTCAAGAAAACAGCAAAGGAAAAGATAAGGACACCACTAAAGACTTTGATGCATTTATAGTTGAAGATATCATAGGTGATGTTGTGTCAGATATTCCTAATCTAACAAAGGATGCAGAGCCACCGGTTGAACAAAAATCAACTCTTGAAACTATTAATATTGATGATACATTGGCAAAGGGAACCGATCAAACTAAGCATCCTAGAGAAGATGAAGTTATAATTGAGGACATCCCTTATGAGGAAAAACCTCAAAGGCATCCGCTGACAAAAAATATTCCCATAGCACACCCTACTAGCAATGAACCTCATTTTCCAGAAAAAGGAGCAGATGGAGAAAACCCCAAGATGATAGATTCATCAATACCATCTATTGATGAAACATAGGAGAAGGAACAAGAAAAGAAGGAAGTAGAAAAGAAGAAAAAAGAGATGAAGGAAATAGAGGAAAAGAAAATAGAAAGGAAGGAAAGAGAAACAACTGATATTTGTCCAGGGGAGACCAAGGAACGAGAACAAGAGAAGAAGATAGAAGATTCTTCATCTGGTCAACCTGAAGGTGGTTAGAAAAAAATGGTGGACACTCCTCCGATAAGGAGGAAGTTAGTTTTAGAAAAGGAAACTAAGAAAAAGAAAGCAAAACTCCCCACCTCAACCAACTTTGAGGTAGAATTTGAAGAAGAAGAAGAAGAAACAAAGGAGGAAGAAGGGGAAGACTCAGTAATTGATATCAAGAAGATGACCCACAAACAGTTAATAAAAGTTTTAGAAAAATTGAGAATTCAAGATGAAAAGGCCAAACTTAAAGCAAAGAAAAAGAAGGCAAGAATTCTCAATACTGCAAAGACAATCTTATCTTATCTCATTCCTGATATTTTTTTTGATGAGAATGCACCTATCATCGATCAATCAGGCACTCTTGTCAAAGCAATCGGTTCAGAGGCAACCAATTTGGAGAAGGTTGCAGCAAGGCAGTATGAAACCAAAAGAGGTGAGCAATTAATGGACTAAATATCAGTTGATAAATTTGCTCTCTCTACCAGTACTGAAGAGGTGAAATCAATCTTAAAGGAAGTTGGCCAATTATTGGTCAAATTCTCAAACTTTCCCGATTTCATCAAAGATCTTGCAGATAAAAGAGTAAAGACTCAAAAGGAAATTCAAGATCTACTAGGTTCTTTTGATCCTCTTACAAGGTCAGTAGCGACTTTCAGTGGAAAAGTCAAATAGTTGACTCATGAAATCAACAAGCTGAAAGAGGAACCGGACAAACGAGCTCTAAACCTGCAAGAGATACAGTGCTATCTTGCCCCCTTCATTGATTTATTGCAAGGAAATGTAAAACAAGCAGAAGGCCTGATCAGTTCACCTGACTGCAAGGCAGTGGACAACATAGAGGATTTTGTCACACAACTGCATGGACAAATTCACATTATGAAATAGGTGAAGCCTACATGGGAATCTTCTTTGGAGGCTACTAAGGTCAATTTCAAAGACATTTTTTTACTTACTCTAATGAATTATTTTGTATACTTTTATTCCTTTATTCTTGGTCATTGTTGCAAAAAGGGGGAGAATGAATGTATAGTGGATTGTACATATGAGGAAGAAGGGCTATAGAGACAATCTATATTGGCAGAGTAGTACCAGTAGAGAGGTAGAGTAGTACTGGAAGAGATAGGGGCAGACCAGTACTGGAAGAAAAGGCAGTACCGACAGAGAAGGTTGAGAACAAGGGGACAATTAGCAGGAATAGAAGATATTCATTATTCCTCTAATCTAGTTCAATCCAGCTGGATGTTTTGCCACCAATGCCAAAGGGGGAGATTGTTAGCATCATGGAGGGCATGATGAAGTTTGAGGTACTTAAGAAGTTGTCATTGATGGAAATACCGGTTCTAATGTCATCATAACAGATTGGAAAAGGGTTATATTGGATTAGTAAGGAACGGGGGATTAAAGACTTCCACCAATGAGTAGAGACTAGTTTATAGGAAGCAACCAATAGTTAGGCTGAGTAAAGCAGGCTCACTGATATAAAGAAAACAACCAGTAACAGATCCCAATGGTGAAATATAAAGGACAAGTATGTGTAGTCATCAGTATCCAATTTAGAAAGAGCTAGTTGAAGTCCAAGTGCTTGCTAGAGAACCAGAGAGATTTGCGGCATGAACGGTTAGTCCCACCGATATAATCAATGAGATTTGAGGAACGAACAGATTGGTGAATAGAATGATTTTTTGAGTTTGAATTTTGGAGGGAAAGTTCGTGCCAAGATTGAAGACAGCTATATACATGTTTTTCATCTTGATTTTTGTGTCAATGGGGTTATTACTCGATTGAGGTTGAAAATTAGAGTAAGGTAAAAAACAAGCGAAGTGCAGAAGGGTTCCTCATGAATTAGTGAAGTCATCACCGAGTATAGATTGAAGAAGATACAAAACAGATCTATTCAGGATAAAAGTGTCATCATCAGATCAATGATTTGTTGCTCTCTAATAATTGCAACAGATTAAGTCCCTTAACAGGGTGAACCTTAACCGGTTTTGTTTGTAAAATCCCCTAGCAGGCTCACTCCATAGAGGAAGTGTAAAATCCTTTTGCAAGGTGAATCCTAACAGATTCCAAGGTATTCTTAATAGGATACCAATCATCTTTAACATGGTGATGTTATCAGAAGGAACAGGATTGTAAGCTTTTAACAGGGCAATCTTTTTCATTGCAGTAAAAGAGATTGTGGGTTATCCCAATCGTGGTTTTCTTCCTCTAACTGAGGCTTTCCACCTATAATTACTGGTGTTATGTGATTTTTATTTGATGCATGCAAATCTATTTCCTTCGGTGTTCTTGACTTCTTGATTAATGCAATGTTTTAACTTAATTTGAAAATGGTAGTTGTAGACCAATTAGTTTGAAAGTTTGAATTCTATATAAACTATTTGGACTGATTCACCCCCCCTCTCAGTCACCGGTTAATATCAGCATATCATTAATTTGCCTCCCCCTAAGGCTAATGCATTAGTTACTGGATGAGCTTCCTGTTGGTGCAGGAACATTCTGTTTTGTCGATTGAGTAAGAAGGTTGATTGTCTCTACTGGATGATCTTTAGATTTCCTAACCCATTTCCTTTCATGCTCCTTTTAGATATCATCAACCTTCTATTTTCCTTTTTCATCATTTCCTACCGGATTGTTCTTGCTTCTGAAGAATTTAGCAATGTCCTATTTTGTTGCATGCATAGCAAGTGACATTACTTTTCTAAATTGCCTTACCGTATCTTTGGTCATTCCTTGACCTACATTGATTACCTATATGTCCAAACTTTCTACATGCATGACATCTCACATTCACTCTACAATATTTTGTCTTATGACCATACTTCTTACAATTTGAACACTGACCGAGAACTGCATTATTATCCTAATTTTCTCTATTTCTAGAATTTCTTGCCATATGACCAAATTTATTGCAAACATAACATCTACCATTGAATTTATGTGTGTTGGGTTTCCTTATCGATGGTTTCTGGTTGACAGGTGGATTCTCCTTCTGACCGGTTGTGTCAACTCCATTTGCAGTACCAGAGCTTTCTCTTTTCTCAAATCCAAGACCTCTAGAGTTTCCCTTGCACCTTTGATCGTTTAATAGCTCATCAAGTTTTGTAGAACTGTCCTTGAACTTGTCTCTGTATTAATTTGCAGTATCCAAATCTACTCTTAGGACTCTTATCAATCTTTCCAAATCCTACTCATTATTGTGGGATTCCACCAGTTTAGTTCTCAACATATCATTCTCATGTGCCAGCCTAATGCATTCCTAAGATCTGTCTTTCAGAGATCTACCAAAATTTTCTTCATTCTTTTTCCAATCTTCAATCTCCTTCGACATCCTCATAGTTAGGGTTTTCATTTCATTCTTCATGACATTGTTCTCATGACCCATCTTCTGATATTATTTTTTAAGGGCATTCTTCTCTTCATCATCCTGATTTTGTAAAAGTTCCTTCCTTCTAGCTTGAGCAGATGACAGCCTCTCCTGCAGGATAAGAATGAATTCCTTTGGAGAGTTCAACTCATCTTGTAATTTCAAGTTTTTCATCCTTTCAGCATCATAGTCTTCAAGAGCTACTTCAAGTTGTTTCTCCATACTCATCTCCATGGATTCCAGATTTAGGATCTTCCTTAAGTTGTTAGACTTACTCCAAGGGACCAAGATCTGATACCAATTGTTGGAATCCAAGAACACTAAGAGGGGGCGTGAATCAGTGTTCTACCGGTAAGATAAATTTTAACCTTATTAACTAAGTGTTTCAGTAACCGGTAACCATAAAATAATATAATAGTGAGTAGAAATAATGCCACCACAAGAACATATATCATAACACAGATATTTATACATGGAAAACCTCAAAGAGGAAAAATCAAGGTGGGATTGGTGACCCACAATATCTATCCATTGGCCAAATGATTAAATATTACAATAAAGGCCTGCACATGCAGGAAGGCCAACAACGTAGAGCGCATTGCTCATCACAAAAGGAGCCTCACTGACTACAAACACCAAATACTGGTTTACAAATAAAATTCTGAACTCACAAAATGCATCTACTATGTTGGATGAGTTCCGGTTCAAGCACTATTTGTAACAGTTTCCACTGTGTCCTCCTTTACTGATAACTTTATCTGCATCCCAAACCTCTAAACTAATAACCAAGACCGACTACAAAATATTATATTCACATACAGTCGATCAATATTGTTCACACAATATCACATCACTATGTTCGTTCTCTCTGTATATATTCAAATAACCTAACCAGACTGACTTAAATACCCTTCCCAAATATAAACATAAATGTATTATGTCAGCTTACAATGATATTACAATTTATTTATATGTCGACCTAGACAAAAATAAATACAGTAAACTTCATGACTAATGTCACTGATTGCTACAGTGTAGACCTGCCAGATCAATCCACTATGCTGGCCTCATATATTGGTTCCTAGTTTGTTGATTCCTTGAACGTCAGTTCCCGAATCATGGATACCAGTGAGTACCGATTAAGTGTCCAACCCAAATGATATGTGTTTCTATCAAAGACAACACAACTAAATCTAATGAGTGTCAATTGCCAACAGAAAACACGATGGGTATATCACCAAGTGCCGACATAGAATTGGCTCACTTGGATGTTTGACCATGCTTTGACCCAACAATGATGATGACATGGAGAATGTGGCATTTATGGAACAAATTAAATACTGTTGTCAAGGAACTGTTGGGGCCCATTTGATAAAATCTGATCACAGTGGAAGCTACATTAAAGGAAGGTGACTACATTTATTGTAGAATCTATAGAAGATTGAGTGTGAGGCTTGAGAATATAAGATGATCTTCAACAAACAAGATATTATACTATTGTGTGCAGGTGAAGATTACTTAAGTTAGTAATCTATACTTAGAGTTTGATCTAAGGAAGGAAGATGACACAATCAATGATGGTAGAAAATCAATCTATTAAAAAGATTTTTTTTTGAGACTCCAAAAAATCTCTTGTGAATTATTTTTTGGAGGAAAAAATCCTAAGAGGTAAATGGGGTTTTTATTAAGTGGAGTTATTTTGACAAAGAAGTAGTTGACAATGTGGGAAGTTGTTGGTGTGTAGAGAGAGGTGAAGAAGCTCTGTAAAAACAAAGAACACGGAACTATAAAAACTGGGTGCTAAGAAGTGGCTACAACTTGCGTGAAGAACACAGCGCTGAGCAGGAGAACTTGAGTGTGTTGTTGCAGACAAAAGAGAAGTAAGAGAACAAAGTGTAAGAAATACGTTTATTTCACACTGTGCAGAGCAGAGTAAGAGATAAGAAGAGAGAAGAGATTTGAGCATAACAGAGATCAGAGCTGGTAAAAAGACAAGATAGAGTGCGAAGAGCTATTGCAAAGAGAAGAAGAGTTAGCAAAAAGACAATATAGAGTGTTGAGAGCGATTGCAGAGATCAGAGAGCAAAAGACGAACCCTATAAGCAAAAAAGAGCAGATTCAGTTTCAGGTGTGGAAAACATGACAATTACAAAACATCATCTGTAACGAGGTACTCAACTTGCAGTTGTACTTCTTCATTAATGTAAATCTCTGAGTGGGTGCTTAGAAAAGGGGTAGGTGCTCCTCTGAGTAGGTGCTCATAAAATCAGGGGTTGGCGCTCCTTGGGTAGGTGCCCTAAGGTTCAAGGGTTAGTGCTCCCTAGGTTGGTTCCTTAAACATTATAAACTTTTATTACTATGAGGCTATATTGGAGCAGTAGACTCCAGTAGCTATTCTCACCAAGGTTTTTCCCACATTGGGTTTCCTCATATATTTTGTGTTGTGGTTTGATTTGTGTGTCTGTTTGTTCTTAATTAATTTGTAGTTTTAGCCCTTGTGCCCATAGTTAAAAGTTTTAAAATACACTGATTCACTCCCCCCCCCTCAGTGACCATTTGTGTTTTTCACGCAATAGTATTTCAAGGCCCTTGTTGATGAAGGAATCAAACTACAACCTTGTTGGCATTTGATTGAAGATTCCATTGATGATCTATTGTGTTGTCATTGATGTCAATTGTAACCGGTAATGATGTTGTTATGATGTTGTTTTGCAACCAGTAGTTGAGAAAGTAAAGGAAACCGGTATTACTTTAGAAGCAATGAGATCGACCGGTAACCCTACCTGTTGATGTGCCAAACCCTAACTGATGGAGCTTAGTGAAATAGTTGTATTGATTTATAATCAAATGGTGAATAAGTAATGATTATGCCACGTATGTATGTTGTATGTGATAAGTTTCAAGTGGTTTTTGGTGCGTAGAGATAACGGTTTTATCTTGGGAATGAGCGAATACATTGCATGAAGTAGAAACCATGTGATGAGTTACAGGAATCAACGAAGCGATGATCAAGGAGTGGTCGAGGTTGTCTTGAACAATGTGCTGATGATTGCTATGTAATCCAATGGTCATACTTGAACCGATTTGTTTGTAATCTCTATGAGATCTTAGGTTTGTGATGTGTTACCGACCTATTGTTTTTCTTATAAGGTCGATGAGTTGTTTTGTTGTAGTGTTGCCAATTTTGGTTAACTATCAGTCTGATTGATTTTCGAATCAGAAGGAGTATCTGGAATATGTGTGAAGGAAGATAGGAGCATGAAAAGGATTTGATCAAGCAAAGTAGTGCTATTTACCAAATCAGCAAACCCTTGTTGTTCTCTAACAATTCCAACAGTTAAATCCCTTAACCGAGTAAGATTTAACAGGCTTAGTGCTTTCTAAATCCTCTAACTAGGTGATCCATTACCTTGGATTTCAAATCCTCTATCGCAGTTACTCTTAACAGGGTATTGCTTCTAACAAAGCATTATAGTCAATCCCTTAACCGGGTGGTCCCTAATAGAATTTGTTCTTAACAGGACATTTTGTAAAGCTTTAACAGGCTTGGCTCCTAACAAGGCGCACTTCAGAAGAGTTCAGAATAATTGTGGGTATTCATCCCCACCGTGGTTTTTCCAATTTGGGTTTCCATGTCAAAATTCATTGTGTCAAGTGGTGAATGCTTTTTGTGGTTATGTTTGATATGGTTAATTTGCTTAACTGTTAAATCCACCTAGTTATCTTAAGATGGCCAATAGTAATTTGAAATGTGCTTTTACTATTGGTAGTAAAGTATTTGGATGTTTCGGTTAAATGGTTTGGGAGTTTCAGAGTTGTTATACTGTTATTTTGGTATGCCAGTCAACGGGTAAACTGTCAGTGCTATTGCAATTTGTAGCTCAGTGTTTGAACCACTTAGCTCAGTGATTGACTTGTGAGATTGTTTTTGATTTTGGTGAAAGTATAGTCAGTTTTCTATCTATTGATTCACCCCCCCTCTCAGTAATTGTCCGGATCTTTATTGATTCATCATATCATCAAACCTGATTTTGACATGTCATTACGCACGGTGAATGGCAAACCTAGATTTAGTGAATCTAAACATTACCAAAATGAGCAATGATGATATAATAAAGGTTCATAGACCATTCTATTAACAAACAAGCTACAAAAGATCTACAAAGACATCAAAGTTGGTACCTTCAAATTATCATGTTTTCGATGAACATAGAACATTAAGACAAGAGTTTAACAATCTCAAAGACAGTAAGACATCATCCCATAAGTTTTATGTTAAGGATATATGTCCTTCTCATTTCAATCCAAGCATTCCATTGCCACATTTTCCTATTCATTGGGAGATACCGAAAATTGATAAATATAGAGGAAAAGGGGATCCTAAAGATTATTTGAGAGAATCCCTCGAACTATCAAATCTTTTCAAAAATTGGCTGACAAATTTAGTTCACTTTGATGTCATGGAAATGGGGACAAGGCAACAACAAAGTTCAATGTTAATAAGTTAGTTTCAACCATAAAACCAAAACAAAGAACTAAAAACCATTCCAAACATATCAAAAGAGATTTCAAAAAGCATGAAAGAAGTTTAGCAAAACAAAAGAAAGGAGAAGAGCCTCTCTAAGATGCTTCCATGATGCCTTTTCATGCTTCTCCCTTGTTTCTCCCCTTTCCAAGTCCCAAATGAGAGTAGCTCTCAGCTTTTAGCACTAGCCATGGATACCATATGGAGATTCAAGATGGTTGGATGTGATAAACAAATGCTATACAAGTGTAGATAGTGATGCTATGAAAAATCTTTATGCTAATACGAATATAGCAACAATACTCTAATGCTTCCTCCTTTTCTAGAGGATAAGGGTTCTATTTATAGAAGAAATGGAGAAATGAAGGGTTAAGATTGAGCCATCTTAACAAGGGTTAGGATTGAAAGATATTCAATCCATGTGAGACTTTCAACCCAATCCCATGTTGACAAGTATCACCATGAGGAGGCCTGAGAGGAGAGATAAGGAGCATTAAATACTTGAGGGGACATGATAGTTACCCCAGGGGGTTGGGTTAGGGTTAGGTTAAAGAATATTTCTTTTATCCAAGGGATAAATGAATGTACGACGGTTATATGGTTACCTTAGTCAAAGAAATAAATGCTTTGAAGAGACCCATGAGTCAAAATGATGGTTAAGTTAGAGGAAAGTCTCTAACCAAAGGTAAAAGGTGAGTTAAATGGTTATGTAAGAGCCTTTAATGGTTTGGAAGACTTTAGAGGTTAACCATTTGAAGACGTAAAGCCTTTAATGGTTATTGAAGACTTTAGAGGTTTTTGAGAAGTGACTTCCTTTTATTTAGGAATGTGACAATGATTAAGATAGGATTAGGCTAATTAGAAGAGTTAGAAGAATCTTAGAAGGGATTTAGTCATGCAAGTGGATTTTATAGGCGAATGCAAGTGGAACGAATTTTGGTATTTTCAATTAAAATAGAATCATTTATTTCAATTAAATGGTGTAATTTGCATTTAAATAGATATTTAAATAAATATTTATTTATTTAAATGTAAATGTGAATTTTGGATTTTATTTAAATCAATCTTAATTTATTTACATGAGAAAAAGGAAGATAAAGCATTAAATGCTTGAAGACTTTGAAGGAAACCATTAAAGGCTTAAGAAGACTCTAGAAGGAAGCCATTGAGTTTGGAGACTTTAAGGGAAACCTTAAAGGCTTGAGAAGACTCTAGAAAGAAGCAATTAAGTTTGAAGACTTTAAGGGAAACCATTAAAGGTTTCAAGTGGGTGAGGATAAATAAGATTTTAAATAAATAATTTATTTCTTTAAAATAGTTGTGCAACTTGCATTTGTAGGAAATTGCAAGTGGGTGGAGGATAAAGGTGATTTAAATAAATGTTAATTTATTTAAATGTGAGAAATGGGATTTTGGAGGATTTAAATAAATATTAATTTATTTAAATGTGAGAGAAGATTTAATTAAACAAATATGATTTATTTAATTAATTAAAGGTCTGAATTTGGTTAAGTGAATTAAATCAAATAAATTGAATAATTTATTTAATTAATAGGAGAAGAGGGTTAAGATGAATTAATTAAATATTAATTTAATTAATTATTGATCGATGGTTAAATAATCAAATAAATACTAAATATTCATTTAATTAAGTGGACAGATTTATGTGTCTACACACTTTATGCCTATAACTATGAACATGAAGTGACCATGAAGGACCTCTTTAATATCTATAATCGTGAAAAATTAGGGTTTCCACCTTAGAAGGAAGAAACTGCTAATTTTATGACTTGAAGACAATTCCATTCAAAAGGGGGTTCCAATATAATAGATCTAGTAATGAACCAGCAAGGATTAGGACTAAGAATTATGATTCGATTGGGGATTTTGGTAATGTGAATTATCAAACCCTGTTTTGTGAGTTAAATTATTGAAATTAGGGCGCAAGTGTTGACATGAAGATGAAAATGCCGAACAATAAGATACAATTGTGGGATTGAGCCACGACCCTAGATTTAAGAAATGTAAGCAGATTCAGACCTATTCCCAAGAAGAGATCCTAAAATGCTGGGACAGTGGTGGTGGTTTCCCTGGTCCTCCAAACTTTTCACACTCTAATACGGGATTGATTCGTCACTGTAAATAAAGCTTATTGTAAAGATTGTAGCTTCATACCCGTTTCCTGCACATAGGAAGAAGGGGAAAAAGGTTGTGAATAGTCAAACCCCAGTTTAGGAATTAACCTTGAATGAAATATTGTAAATACTGAAATAAATGATGGAAAGGTATACCTCAAATCTGCAATGGCTGATAATGATTCTTTGTTTCTTGAATGTAACCACTTATGTTTTATAAAATAATAAAACCTTGATCACACACATGCTCGCATATGAATGATGTGATGTTGCTCCATAATAGATAAATGAAGAATATGCAACCTTGAAGATCTCTAGAAATACTTGATGATGAATGCTTCAATGCTTGAATAAAGATTTGATTAGACGCCTTATGATTCTTCTATTATTCATCGAATGTGAGGGATGGACCTCCTTTTATACTTGTCTATCAAAAAACATCTTAATTTTCCAACCTCGGCTGACATGGAGATCGCATTCCTGCTAACTCATTATGACCATTAAGGGGGGCCAAATTAAGGTCCCAATTGAGAGGACCAAGGCACCCCGTCCAGGTCCCATTGATGATCATGGTGCCACACCCTAGTCTTACCCCATTTTAGGGCCAGAACAAAAGGGCCATGTGATGTGTAAAGTGGAAAGGAGGCTAGAATTGCATATTATGAGAAGAATTAGGTCCTAGTCTGACTTTGGGACATGATCGCTAAAATGAGGGCCCAAATGTGGGCCAAATTGTATGGAAGTAGAATTTAGGATGCTACAATACCAAATAAAAACAAGAAGAATCCTTTATGTTATTTTGAAAAGATGGAGACACTTGACCAAAAGAGCACCTTACAACATTCCCAGTAAGCAACTAGTTCATCTTTTTTGTCAAAATTTGAACAAAGAAATTTGAAGATAACTTCACCTTAAATGTTTGGACTCCTTTGACTAAGTAATAGAAAGGGTGTTTTATATAGAACAAACCCTTATTGGTGATTGTACTATCAAGATAATTGATTATTAAGATCACAAGACAAGCTCAAATTCAAACAACAAGACACCCTTTTCGGCTAAGAACAAGAACATGGTTAATGACAAAGTTATCGATCTGAAAACTGCCAAAACCTCATCACCCATTTATAACATTATAGGTTTATCTTCCAACAAGGGAAAAGAAAAACAAAAGAGCTTTCCTAAATGGAATTTTATACAATTGGGACAATCACTTGAGCCAACATTGAAAGTACTTCTTGAGAATGATATTATAACACTACCTGAAATGAAAGAACACAATTCACAAGTCAAACCCCAATGGTGGAATGACGATCATTTTTATGAATATCATAGACACAAGGGACACAAAATTAATAGTTGTAATCGGCTCCGACAAGTGATACAAGATCTTATTGATGATTGTAAGATTGCAATTGATGGACATACTCTAACCTACCTTGGTTTCCCTCTAACCCCAACAAAGTGAAAGACTCACATTTTTTTAATAAACCCGGATGTTTGATGCAGGAGCATCCCCGGTTCATGGAAATCTTGCATCAACCAAAAACATTTTCTTTCTATTTTTCTTTTTGTTTGCAGTTTCAACATTTCTTTCTGTGTGTACGAATTTTAGCTCACCTGATCCTGTGGAGTTGGACTCTACTTGAAGACTTGATCATCTTTCTTGTTTCCTTGACAATTTCCTATTACCGGTTGATAGTTTCTTGTTACCGGTTGCCTGGACCTATTTTAATGATCTATCGATACCCCTTCCAAAGCTTGTGGAGCCTTGAGCATTGATTCTGATGTTCAATGGCATGTGGACGACCTTTTCCCATGATCTACATTTCATCCTTTGGATTTTGCAGAGGAATCTCTAAGCGGAGGCCGACCTTGTTGGTTTTACATGTTAGGTCTTGTTCTTCGGATTTTGATCCCTTTTTGGGCCAATCGGATCCCCTTGGATCATATATATAATTATAATTGTGCATTAGAATGTAATCAAGTAAGTTAGACTGGGTGTAGAGGATCGATCTTGATATTGGAGGTCTCGGTTGTGAAATATTCGGTACTTTGAGCATGTTTTAGCAGGCTTGTGAGCCAATTTCTGTAACCTAGTTGTTATTGATTGGTTGTAATCAATTTTCATGAAAATTCGATCTATTCTGCATTGCCTCCATCATATATTTGTGTTTTCATTGTGTTTACTCTTGTTGACCTGTCCGAATTGATCTCTTTGAGGTCCCTCCTAACCAATGACTGCTTCACTTTGTGTGGTTCTATGAGGACATCTTGGGAGTTAGTTCTAATTTAGTTATGCATCACTTGTCTTTGCCACCTGGGGTAAAACCCGTCAAGAAATAATTGAGAAAAATACACCTGCACGTGCAACTATTTATAAAGGCAGAATTGCAAAAGTTGCTAGATGTTGGATTCATAAGGCCTGTTGATTATGCAAACTAGATTTTTAACCTAGTCCTAGTTTCAAAACCTGATGGGAATGTCTGTGTTTGCACAAATTTCAGACTTAAATAAAGCTTGTCTGAAAATGACTTCCCATTTCTAAATATTGATATGATAGTGGATTTGACATCAGGAAACAAGATGTTATCCCTCATGGATAGTCTCTTGGATTACAATCAAATCAAAATTATTGTTGAGGATCAAGTCAAAACAACATTTACTTGTCCTTGGGGAACTTTTTGTTGGAATGTCATGCCCTTCATATTGAAGAATGTCAGAGCTACCTATCAATGTATAGTGACCACTATCTTTCACGACATGATACATATATATCTGGAAGATTATCTCGATGATTTGCTTGGTAAATTGTACACTAGAGGGACATTTAAAAATAATGGATAAGATCTTTACAAGATTAAAAAAATACAAGTTGCGATTGAATCCAAATAAATGTGTCTTTGGAGTAACCTTCGAGAATCTCCTTGGATACATTGTCCCATTTAAGAGAAATGAAGCCAATCCTGTAAAAGTCAAATCCATACTCGAAATTCCACCACCAAAGAATATCTGTCAGGTAAGATCCTTGCAAAGAAAAATTATAATCTATTCATTGATTCTTAGCAAAACTAGCAAATAAATTACAACCATTTCAGTACTTGTTACATAAGAATGTTCCAATCAGATGGGATGACAAGTGTGAACAATATTTTCAAAAGATAAAAGAATACCTGATGTTGCCACTAGTATTACTATCTCCTGCAGATGGCAAGCCCTTAGTCTTTTATATGTCCAGAACTACCATAACACTTGGGGAACTTTTGACGTAACGTGCTTCTAAAGGAAAAGAATGTGCAATCTATTGCATCAATCATACTCTAGCAGGATATGAGATCAACTACAATCCTATAGAAAGATACGTATTTTTTGCCTTGAAAAAGATACAACATTACATGCTTACACATCAAACAAAACTCATTGTAAATATTGGTCCTCTTAAATATCTTCTAAGTAAACTAGCTCTTACAAGAGGATTGGCTAAATGGTGTTGGCAATTGACACTCATTTGATTGGTTTCATATGTTGTCATTGATGGCAATATGTTTCGGCTTCATTCTTTAGTTTGGTACTTCACCGACAAACACTTCACCACCACCGACAGGCATCTTCACCCGTAGGAAGGATTCTATGGGTACTGGCATTGAAGGCCGATATGATTTGCAGATTAGGCAAAGATAATAATCGGGAAGCAGGATACCGGTATAGGAGGCCGACATCATTGCGAGATCCAACAATCAGCAATTCACTTTATTATTTATATATATGTAATGAGCCAACATGTATAATCATTTTTATATTATCTATGTAAGACGACATGAGTCATGAAGGATTGTAAGGGTATATAGGTCAGTTATTAGATCATTTTGAGTCATGATTGTAATGATGATATTGTAAGATTAGATCAGTAATGCGAAGATAATGTGTATGGGGTCATTTATATAAAAGATCAATATTCGCTAATAATTAGTAGATGATTTTGGATGGGCTCACAAAGCGAAGGTTATTCCGGTAAGGGTTTAAGGTTTCAAAACCGGAACAGTTAGAGCTTGAACAAGAACTCAATCAGGCATAGCAAATGCATTAAATGAGTTTAGTTTTATGTTTTCTTATTCAAAGTGACTGTAGTCAATGAGACTCCTTTGTGTTGAGCAGTGTGCTCTAGGCGGTAAGTCTTCCTACATGTGCAGGCCCCCATATTATGTAATATCTCTTCATATGGGCAATGGATTGATATTGTGGGTCACAAATCCCAGTGTGATTTTTCCTCTTTGAGGTTTTCCATGTATAAATTTTATGTGTTATGGTGTTTATTTGTGTGATTGGTTCATTGATTTCTTTACTTCTTTCAATTATATATGTACTGATTTCCCAGTTGGTGAATTCATGTTATAATAAGGTTAAAATTGAAAATACCAGGAGAACACTAATTCACCCCCCCCCCCATGTCAATGTTCTTGGATTCCAACAATTGGTATCAGAGCCTCGTTCCTTGGAGGAAGTCTAACACCTTGAGGGAGATTCTGAATCCGGAATCCATCAAAATGAGTATGGAGAAGCAACTTGAGGTAGCAATTGAAGATTACGATGTTTAAAGGATAAAGAACTTGAAGTTACAAGGTGAATTAAATTTTGTAAAGAAATTCATTCTTATCCTATATGAGAGGTTGTCATCTGTTCAAGCTAGGAGGAAGGAACTTTTGCAAAATCAGCATAATGAAGAGAAAGATGCCCTTAATTAAAAATGTCAAAAGCTGAGTCAAGAGAATATTGTCATGAGGAATGAAATGCAAGCCTAACTATGAGGATGTCAAAGGAGATTGAAGACTGGAAGATGAATGAAGAAAACCTTGGGAGATCTCTGAAAGACTGATGGGAATGGAGTTTGGGATAGACTAGCCTAGTCTATACTCTTGGATCCTTTCCTTGGATCACCTGGTGTTCTCTACACACCCTAGGGTCTCCAGGAATTCCTTTTCTTGAGGAATCCCCTGACCTTGTCCAATCCACCCACCAATGAGTTGCTGTGCTGCTTCTAATTTCTCACTTACTCAAGAGACTCAAAATCCCTTACTATGGCTAATAAGGGCAAATCTTGGTCCACACCTTCCAAGGTCTTAGCAAGGTTGTTTCAGGTCTATTTCAAGGTTGTTCCACCCATTTGAGAGCCCCCAAGAGGTTTCAAGATTCTAACCCCATACCAATTTCACAAATTTGGGTTTTTGCCTTCAAATAGGGCTACAAGGATTAGGACCAATTAGGCCTCCTAACCAGTCTTCTAGGGCTCGCTCTCACAAATGATGCACAATCAACCCTAACTCCCAAAATGGTTTGCCATTCAATTGGCAAGGGCTTAAGGATTTTCCAGGTTTTGGGCCTCCAAGTGGCCATACAGTGCCTAGGGCGAATTTTGTGGTTTTTAAGGGTTTTGTGAGGGTTTCTAGGGTTTGCCTGGGTCACAGTGAGTGTTTAGAGTTTAAGCCACCTTGTTTGGATTGGTGGAGGATCCTCCTTCACACCAATGATGCCTCTAACACTCCTCTGCACCTCCTCCAAAGGATGCTCTCTCCACTAGCCAACCTTTCTCTCCAAGACCTCTACAATTTTGACCTCTCCTAACCAGGCATTGTCCAGTCTCGCCTAGAAGTAGGTCTTTGCTTGGCCTTCCTGCATTTTTAAGGGCCTTTCTTGCATTGGACTATAGTACATGGTCTTCGCCCTCATTCCCCATGGTTTTATGGTGTTTCCACAAAGGGGAATGGAGTTAAGACTTCATTTACACAATCTTGTCCAAAACTGGACAGTAAGAAGACAGTTTACAAACTATTTACAAACTCACTCAATCTGCAAGTAAAAACCTAAACTAACTACTTCAAATGAAAGTATTTACACCATGAAAGACAAACCACACAGTTTTGGACATATCTCAATACATTAATTTGCCTGTTTCCTTCATTCTAACTGACTGATAACAGTTTTACAATCTCAATCTGATCTCTTTGCTAGGGCTGTACAATGTCTAACATCCAACCCATGAATTTAGGGTTTGCAAGTACTTAAACCACCTTTGCCTCGATCTATGTGCCCAAACTAGGATTTTCCATGCTAAGCTAAAGAACTTGACATCATGGTGGAAAAGTTGCTTCACAACTTTTAAAAGTTGTCATGCAAGTTTTGCCACTTTTGAGCAACTTTCCCAATGTTGTTTTTTATGTCTCCTAGACCCGCATTTGGCCAACCTAAGGACACCACCATGTTATAAAGGACCCCTAAACACTTCAAGGACACACATACCCTCCATTTTCAAGAAAATCACAATCTTGACTAATGACCCCTAAGATCTCCATTAGGACCCTAACTAGGACCTATGAGCACATGGCTCATTATTTTATGTACAATGGCTTCATAAGAAGCATAACACCAACAAAACAAAGAAAGAGAAAGAGTTTGGAAGGGTGCTGCTGCACCATACTCCCTCTCTGCACACAACTTAGGAAATAGAAGAAGAGATGAGAGCCAGGTCTATACAAGTGCCTTTAACCTGCTCTCCTCCACCCAAGTTGCTTCTGATTCAGGTTGTCCTGCCCATTTCACTAAGTGCTCCATGTAGACCTGTGTCTAGTTGTCTTCTTCACCCTTGATTCCAAGATCTCCTCTACTTTAGGCTTCTTCACCTGTGGTAAGACATTAACATCAAGGTCCTGTAGTACCTTGGCTTGGTTCTCAGTCTGCCCTGCTATCTCACCCTTGTACATGATCAGGTCAGCTAAATTAAAGACTAGTGATATAGCTAAATCTGAAGGCAGGTCAACTTTGTAGGCATTCTTACCATATTGCGATAGGATTCTACAAGGTCCTACCCTTCTCATCTGCAGTTTGGTAGACTTACCTCCTTGCATCGTACCTTTACTCAAATAGACCATCACATAGTCATCCACCTTGAACTGAACTTCTCTCCTCTTCTCATCCACTTTAGCTTTCAGTTTTTTAGTTGATTCAAGGATGGCCTACTTAACTCACTCCTAAACTTCCTTGATGATTTGAGTGAAGTCTTCTGCTTGTCCACTCTTCATCTCCAAACTACCAAGGTCTCTCAACTTACATACTCCTCTTGGATGTCTGCCATAGACAACCTCAAAAGGACTTCTACTAGTGGTTCTATTCACACTGTCATTATATACATACTCTGCTTGAGAAATGATTAGGTCCCATGTCTGGCCATACTCCTTAGTTAGACACCTCAACAAATTGCCTAACACTCTATTGATGACTTCAGTTTGACCATCTATTTGTGGATGGTAAGTTGAGCTAAATGACAAGTTGGTTCCTAGTCTCCTCCATAATGTTTGCCAAAAATGACCCATGAAATTGAAGTCCCTCTCTGAAACAATGCTTAAAGGGAGTCCATGAATCCTAACAATCTCTTTGAATAAGAGATGTGCAACATAGCTTGCATCATGTGTAGTCTTACATGGGATAAAATGACTCATCTTGGAAAATCTATCTACTACCACATAAATGTTGTCCATACCTGTTTTTGTCTTGGGAAGTCCTACTACAAAGTCCATGCTTATACATTCCCAAGGTCTGTTAGGGACCGGTAATGGCTGATATAAACCGGCATTGCTTGATCCACCTTTGGCTCTTTGGCATACACCACACTGTTCTACATATCTTTTCACATCTCTTGGTAACTTAGGCCAATAGTAGTACCTCTATACTAAGTCCAAAGTCTTGTTGACTCCAAAGTGTCCACTTAAACTGCCATTATGTTTCTCTTGAATGAGGTTCTCCCTCATGGATCCTCTTGGTACACACTGTATGTGGGAAAACTGGGCTGATAAAACTTAATATGTGAAAATATTGTTGAAAACTTGTCCACACACACACACAGGACTTCTTGATGCAAGCTATGGGGTAATAACGTATTACTCAGCTTCAGATTTTGACCTATCAGCGGCAGATTTCTTAGTTGACTACTGAGCGAGACACCGAGATAGAGTGGAGGGGGTGAGCGGAGGAGGTGGTGGCGAGCATGCAGAGAGCAGCGGCGGGTGGTCCGATGAGAGACACCCTGAGAGAGTTAACGCTGAGAGCGCAGGAGGCAAAGTATTATAGGCAGCACTATGAGGCTGCAGTACCCAGGGACCGGCGAGTTCAGAGTTTTGCACAATCGAGATCTAGTCGATCTCGAACCACTGGATCGCGATCTGAGAGCCGAGGTGTTACGGGGCCACCGAGATAGGACCCTCCTAGAGATCCAGGGGCAGGTGCATCTGGAGCGAGACCATCTCCATCAGGGGATAGTCATACTTGAGAGACATGGTCTCTGTTGTATTTTTGAGCATTTGTTATTCTTTGTATTGGACACAGTGTTTGGACACATTTTGTACATTTTGATCAGTTTAGAGATATATATATATATATGGCACCATTTTTGCTCATGTGATGTGTTTATATGGATGCATGTTATGTGGGTTATTTTATGTGATGATGCAATGCTTAAATATATGATGTAATGTATGATGCAGGATGTATGCTTTTATATGCTGTGAGATGTATCTTGAAAATGAGATGTTAAATGATATGCAAACATGTCTAAATGGTATGCCATGATGTTAAAGGATATGCAACTAATTGTAAAATGATATGCGACTAATTGTAAAATGATATGCAACTAATTGTTTTTGGAGCATCTCTCATTCTGTATTTTCCATCCGATATAGCCACTTGTTTGCTTTCTTTGTAGATATCATCATCAAGTATTGATTTGTTTAGGATATGTTGAAAATTTATACAAGCATAATGGTATAATTGAACCATAATGACCTGAGAAAAATTTACATGATATTTGATTTTGCAATATAGCACAAGCCTCAAGGTATAATTAAACCAAGATGACCTAAGTGCGTATTGCGTAAACAGACAAGATTTGATCATTTGTATGCGTGAAGTGGAATCAAGCCTTCAGTGATATTCGATGTATCACGTCTTGAGGCCAATATTCACACACTACAAGTGATCGCCTCACAGACAGAAGACTAAGAAGATATTGGAAGTTCCTCATGATCTGTAGCTGTGAAGCATTTTAGTGAGACAAGGAAGAGAATCCAATAATTCAAAAAGTTCAAAATGCAAAACTAGTTAAGACTTTATGCTATAGTGCAACAATCAATACTTCAGAAAATCATCCATCCTTGGTATTTTTGTGATTTGTTTTGTTTGGTTTGGTGATGAAGTGTAGTTTTTGGTTTTTGTGATTTGTTGGATGTCATGTTGTTGAGGTTTGCATCTAGTCTTGATGTTTTGAATGTTTGCAATATTGAGGCGATTTACATGCCCCTAGCCAAGTGTCCCTATTGATATATACAGTGATTTCCAAGCCATGGTGGATTAGTGGTAAGAGGATATATATAAACAAATCGGGATAGTGACTACGCTAAGTATGTCTTGAATGGATATTTGCTAAGTGTCGGGCGATGGTCGATAGTGTTTGTATGGATAAAATGGTATGGATATAGATGGAGGAGCCATTCTTCCACAAGAGCGCCTGTTTACCAGGTTTTCACCCTTTGTTTTTATTGTACTTTATGTTTTTGCTTTTTCTGGACTTTTTTTATTTTTTTGATGCTTTTTCCGTGCACTAGGCCACTTAAGTGTAGTACCTCTTTAGATGGATGTTGTTAGTTGGTTCATCGAGCACATCTCCTTCAGAATTTGTTAGCTGATAGGCACCTAATCCATAGACTGATATGATAACATAGGGACCCAACCAGTTAGGTTCAAATTTCCCTTTCTTTTTTCGATCTTGCTGATTTCTTGGATTTTCTTTGAGGACTAGGTCACCAACCTTGAAGTTACAAGGAATGACCTTGTGATTGTAGTTCCTGCACATGCGTTGCTGATATGCTTTGAGATGAGTATAAGCATGTTGGCATCTTTCATCTAATAGTTCAAGTTCATGTAGTCGGTTAACTCGATACTCTTCATCGGGGATTAAGCCTTTCAAAGAGACTCTGAGAGAGGGGATTTCTACTTCCAGGGGTAAAATAGCTTCGAATCCATATACCAATGAGTATGGTGTTGCTCTTGTAGGTGTGTGGATGCTGGTTCTATATGCCCAAAGTGCTGGATTGAGTTGTACGTGCCAATCTTTGCCAGCATCATTCACTGTTTTCTTGAGGATTTTCAGTATTGTCTTATTAGATGCTTCCGCTTGACCATTTCCCTGTGGGTAATATGGTGTAGAGAACCTATGTTGGATTTTGAATTTTTCACATAAGTCTTGTACATCTTGGTTTTTGAAAGGTCGTCCATTATCTGTGACGATTGAACTTGGAATACCATATCTGCAGATTAGATAATTTAGGATAAAAGAGGCAATTTGTTTCCCAGTCACTGTGGTCATGGGAACTGCTTCGATCCATTTGGTAAAGTATTTTGTTGCAATTATAATGAACTTGTGTCCATTTGAAGATGAAGGATGAATTTTGCCTACTAAGTCCAGTCCCTACTGACAAAAGGGCCATGATGTTGTAAAGGGTTGCAGTTCCTATGCTGGTGTATGTATGAGATTACCATGGATCTGGCATTTAGGACATTTCTTGGCGAAATGATATGAGTCTTTTACCATTGTAGGCTAGTAGTATCCCATCCGTAGAAGCTTTTTAGCAAGAGTAGTACCACTTCAATGTGTGCCACAAATACCTTCGTGAAGCTCGTGTAAAGCAGAATCAGAATCATTACGATCAAGGCAACGAAGAAGACTACCATCTAGACCTCGACGATACAAAGTATCAGTGGTAAGGGTGTAACGGGTAGCTTGTCAGATAAAGTTACATTTTTGGTTACGGGATTGGTCAATAAGTAAGATATTGTGCTTGAGATAGTCGTATATTGGTCCATATAACGGAGAATCCGAACTAGTCAAGGCATAGATAACCCGGGATTCAGAATGGTCATACGCGGGGGAGAACAGTTGCTCTACCAGGAACTCGTAACGACTCTGTTGCTCTGGAATTTGTAATAATGAAGCGATTGTAGCCATTGCATCGGCTGCTTTTTTGTTCAACCTTGGTATTTGCTCGAAGGTGATGTGCACAAAATACTGTTTGAAATCATCCACCATTCGCTTGTAGGGTAGTAGCTTGTCATCCTTTATCTGATAGTTGTTGTTAATTTGATGGATGACCAGTTGCGAGTCTCCATAGACCTTTAACTCTGTGATTTTCCATTCTACAGCCATTTTGATGCCTATAACCAGTGCCTCATATTCAGCCACATTATTTGTGCATGGAAACATAAGTCTGTATGATCTTGGCATAGTGTGTCCTTCAGGAGTGATGAAGAGAATGCCACCACCCGAACCATGTTGTGTATAGGATCCATCAAAGTACAGGGTCCATTTTTTAGTAGAAAGAGAAAGAACGTCCCTGTCTGGAAATTCAATCTCCATGGTGTGTTTTCCTGGTAACGGTGCTTCGGCCAACTGATCTGCAATTGCTTGTCCTTTGATGGCTCGTCTTTCTGTGTATTGGATGTCAAATTCATTGAGAATCATGACCCATTTAGCCAATCAGCCTGTAAGAGCTGCCTTGCTGAGTAGATATTTGAGAGGATCAATTTTTGCAACCAGCTTGATGGTATGTGCTAGCATATAATGTCGGAACTTCTGAGATGCAAAGACCACTGTTAGGCAAGCCTTCTCAATGAATGTATAGTTGAGTTCATAGCCATTCAATATCCTATTGATGTAATATATGGCACATTCCTTCCCTTGTTGATCTTCTTGTGCCAATAGTGCCCCCAGCGATATATCTTTTGTTGAGATATATAAAATAAGAGGCTTTCCTGCGACTGGTGGTACCAAAACTGGTGGATTCATCAGGTACTGTTTGATTTGGTAAAAAGATTCTGCACACTTGGCCTACCATTTGAATGGTACATTTTTGTGTAGTAAATGGTTAAATGGGAGACTTTTATCTGCTAGCTGAGTGATGAATCGCCCGATTGATTGAAGTCGTCCTTGTAGAGATCTGAGTTGACTGATATTCCTTGGTGGTGGCATGTCCATAATGGCTTGTACCTTTGCTGGATCTACTTCAATACCTTTAGCTGAGACAATGTAGCCTAGTAACTTCCCTGATGTAACCCCAAAGACACACTTCTTAGGGTTGAGCCTGACTTGAAATTTCTCCAATCGATCAAAGATCTTTGTTAGGATGCTGAGATGTTCTGCTCTGGTGAAGGATTTAGCTAGTAAATCATCCACATAGTCTTCCATAAATGTGTGCATCATGTCATGGAATATTGTGGTCATTTCTCTTTGATAAGTGGCCCTTGCATTCTTTAAGCCAAAAGACATAACATTCCAACAGTACGTTCCCCAAGGGTAGGTGAACGCGGTTTTCTCTTGATCTTCTGGGGCTATTTTGATTTGATTATAGCCTGAGAAACCGTCCATTAGTGAGAGCATTGCATGGCCTACTGTGAGATCTACAATGATGTCGATACTGGGCAGAGGAAAGTCATCTTTTGGACAAGCTTTGTTGACGTCTCTGAAGTCAGTGCATATTCTGATACTACCATCTGGTTTTGATACTGGAACGATGTTGGAAATCCATTCTGCATAGTCAATGGGTCGAATGAATCCGACGTCTAATAATTTCTTTAGTTCAGTTTTGACCATGAGTGCCACCTGTGGATTCATCTTTCGTAGCTTTTTCTTGACTGGCTTAACTCCTATAGAAATAGACAAGTGATGCATGATTAAGTGTGGATCTACTCTGGGCATATCAGCATATGACCAAGAAAAGTTGATTTGCTGTTCTTTAAAGAAAATGATGAATGCTGATCTTTCTGCCTCTGTCATAGATTCTGCAAGGTGTATGTTTCTGGCTGCTTCCGTGGTACCAATGTTGATTGATTGAGTGGGCTCAATCAATATGGGTGATCGCTCATGAAAATGCTAAGGAAGAGTGTCAAGTCTCCCATCGTTAGGTGCCTTGAAAAGGTTTTCACCCTCAGATGCATCCTTTATCTTTACTTTTTTGTGATCTAGAACTGCCATTGATTGGTTTTCAGCATTAGATCCTTTATTTGGTTCATTTTTGTGACTGAGAGACTTGGCACTCCCTAATTGACAGATATCGTTACTTTGTTCACTGGTAGAGCCTGTTTCCAGATTTACGGTACATAGGTAATGGATAATGGATTCATCATCTGGGAAAATTGGTATATCATGGATTTCAGGTTCATCCCAGTCAATGAGGTCAGGAAAGACAAGTGGTAAGGAATCATTGGGTGGATTAAGTTCGGCTACTGTGAGTGTTAGGACAGAGTTTTCATTATGATGGGCCTTGGTTTTAAAGAAGTCCAGGATTTTGTCAAGGTCCTCGATGGTATTATCTTCTGCATAGACTTGTTCATAATGTTTCTATTCGCTTTCCTTGGCGTCATAGATATTTTGTGGTCCAAATTCAAGAGGTCTATCTTCTGCGTTATGTTCTTCTTGAGAAAGGGATATAGAATCAGTATCATCAGGGATATCTGTAGTAGCATTGGAGCAGGTACCCCATTCATATTCATTGGAATCTATCTCATAGGCATCGTCCCAAATTCTATCTGTGTTGTAAATAGGTATGTTGTATGGTGAAAACAAATCTTTGATGATGGATACCATTTTGATAGTTTTTGTTGATTCTATATCAGATCTGTCTTCTACGTGCTGGATTTGTTCATAAACTGTACTTTCTCGGGGGGAATAATGGTATCTGGAGAGGACATGATTTGTTTTTGAGACATTGGTGTTTGAATGTGAGTTACTGTTGCAGATAGGGCCTTCTTATGACTTAGAAGCTTTCCCTGATGCAACTTCTGATCTTGACATTCCCGTGCCTTGTGGATTGTTTCTACTGATTCAAAGAGTGCTTCCTGCCAGACTTCTGCTTTGTACTTCGTCTTTACTTTCCATTGAGGTTTGGTAGTCAGGTGTGGCGGCTGTTTTAATAGGAACGTGAGTTTAGAACCCAATCCTGCTTTGTTTCTATTAGGTTGTGAAGGAAGATCTATAGGTTCTGTGACTCCTTTGCGTTTCCCAATAGGTCCTTTACCGCCATATCCCATTTGCTTCATGATTAAGTAGCCTTTTCCATACAGGTGTGTTGGTAGAACAATGTCCTGAGCGGCTGCTCTATGATCTTCTTCCTCATCTTTGTATAACCAGCTAAGAACATCTTTGTCTTCTGATTCATGTGCTAGAGTACCCAGTTGGATGAAAGTACCATCAAATTTGGTGATGGGCTAAGTAACCAGATGTGTTGATGTAGTAGGCAATCCATGAGATCTAGGTGACATTGGCAATTTAGCCAAACATAAAGGCTCCAAAGAGTATTCTCCCATACCTTGGTCTTTGATTTGTATTTTCTGTTTGAAGTCTCCCCATAAGGAGTCGGATTTTGCTGTGTGTTGATCTGATGTTGAAGATCGCTGCTTTTCTCTATTATGAGGAACCAAACTGTCCTGGGCTGCCCCCATTGCATTGCAATGTTGAAATGGATTATGATCAGCTGATATGGATATTTCTTGTCCATCATAAGGAAACTTGACACACTGGTGATACGTAGAAGGTACTGCTTGCATTTCATGTATCCAAGGTCGCCCTAACAAAATATTGTAGGTTAGATCTATGTCTAAGACCGGACATATAGTATCCTTTTGTACTGGTCCCACCTGAATAGGTAATATCACTGTTCCTTTAGAGGACCTTTCCTCATCATCATATGCTTTTATGGTAATCTTCTTGCAGGGATCAATGGATTCTTCTGAGAAGCCTAATGCACGGATAAGCTTTAAAGTACATATATTAAGGTCGGCTCCTCCATCTATTAAGACTCTTTTTACACGGTGTTTGCAAACAATGACTTCGATATGGAGAGGAGTATTATGCGGATGGATTAAGGAAACATCGTCATGTTCGAAAAATGTGAGGTTATGAGGTCCAGTCATATGGGTGACCATGGCTTGAAATCTGTCCATATCCAAATTTTGAGGTACATTGGTTTCCAATAGCGCTTGCTCTAATATGTCTTTGTGCCTTGGCGATAGTTTCAGCAATTCTAGTATAGATATCTGCGCTGGAGTCTTGCGTAGTTGGCTAACCAAGTCATATTGGATTTTTGGTATGGTAGTTGTAGGTGTAGTATGTCCTTTCAAGACATATTTCTGAGTTCGGGTTGTTACATTGACAGATTCATGATCGCGCTGATCTCGGATGGTGATGACATTTACTTGATGATCTTCAGTTGATATGTGGTTGATGGTGTTGTTGTAGATGTGATTAATACGAGCGCCGCATGTATCATCTGAAGTTGATGCTCCATCTTTGTTGTAATTAGGGAGAGGATTTTTAAAGGCTCCGTGATCACCATTTGTTTTGAGACCATTGACCGTTAAGTCACCTCGATCAATCATGTCTTGTACTATGTGTTTTAATCTCATGCACTCGTTTGTTCTATGACCCTTGTTGCGATGGAAATCACAATAGTGTGAATCATTCCACCAAGGTGGTTTGATTGGGGGTTCATAGTTGCTGATTGGAGGCAGAGAAAGAATCTTGTTTGCCAAAAGTTCTCTAAATGCGGATTCTAATGATTGTCCCAGTGGTGTGAAGATACGCTTTTGGAAATTGTTCATGTTGTTGCGTGAATTGTTGTTAGGTCCTGGATTTATGTTTTTGTTTTGAGTATCGTTGGTGTTGTTTGTGTTGAGTTGTCCTTGATCATTGGTTGGTGCATATGTGTTAGCACTGGGAGTAACATTTTTAGGATTTTTCGTATTTTGAGGATTTCCGGATAATGCAAGCACTAGTTGCTTAGATTTGGGATCATATGATTCATTGTTGCCTTTGTTTTTGTTTCAAGTCCAAAATCGAGATTTGTCAAGGTTGGTGTTGTTCTGATTATGGTAGTTTGATGAGTTTGTTCCTTCCTTGTAGAATTTGAGTGTTCCCTTTTTGACACATGCTTCTTCTACTTGAATGCCATTTTCAATCAATTTAGCGAAAGATGGTATGCATTGAAGTTTTAGTCTGTAACTCATTTCACCATTGAAGTTATCAATGAAGATTTCCATTTTCTCCTTTTCGGGAATATCTCGAGGATATCGTGATACCATGCGTCGCCAGCGTTGAAGGAACACCATGAATGTTTCGTTGTTCTTTTGTTTGATGTTGCAAACATCTAGCATGGTTATGTCATGTTGGATGTTGTAGGAATAGTGGGTTATGAATTTGTTAACCAATTCATCAAATGATCTAACAGGTGGCGAAATTTTGGATAACCATTCCATAGTTTGTCCTCCCAAGCTTCTGGGGAATAACCTCATTAAATAGGTGTCATTATGAGCGAATTCAAGGCTCAGTGTGCAAAATTCTCGAACATGATCTCGGGGATCACTTTTCCCATCATATTTATCAAATTTAGGAACGTCTGAATTTGGAGGAAAAGGCACCATGTTCAAGCTTCTGTCAAATGGATAAGGACAGATTTCGTTTAAAGAGTATCGCACTGTTGTCCCTTGTTGCATATCCTGTATTTGCCTTTGCAACATTTGCATTTATTGAGTAAGGGCAGCTAAAGGTATACTTTCTTGGCGAGGGAAAAATTCTTCCCTTGTATTTGTTCTTAGTTGAAAAGGTGTGGTAAATGGTATATTTTGCTCTGGTGTTTCTAGCTCAGGTATACGCATTTCTGGTATGCGTTGTTCTGGAATGTGTTGCTCAGGTATGTGAGTTTCTTCTTCTCTTTGTTGTTCTTGATATGTATATTGTCGAGATCCGGTTTGAAAAATGTTTGCATCTAAATCTTTGGGAAATTTAACGCTTTTACTTGTGAGCATGAGCAGATATTTTTCTTTGTCATTTTCCATGAGTTTTTCTACAAGTTTTTGGAAGGAAGGGTTTTCTTGACATTCCCGAAGAAGTGCTTCAGTAATTTCAGGTTCTTCTACGGGTGGAACTTCAAAAGGATTTGATAATCTTCGATTCATACTGGACTCAGCATGTGGCTTGTTTTGTTTGTCTCTTTGAGAGCGAGTAACAGGCATTTTAGTAGAAACTTTCAGTGATGAAGGGGACAAAAGCCTCGTTGATATGTTGCTCGGGCGTTGGTGGTTCTGGCCGAGATGTGTTGTATGTGATGCACTCGTCGGGCAAGAATGCTGGATTGATCTTTTCTCCACGGTTTATGGTTTGATTAAAAGCAGACTTTTGGTAGTATGCTCTTGTTTTCAAAGGTTCATTGTCAAATTCGCTAGATTTGTTTTGGATATAACGTTTGACGTGATGAAGGAATACCCGATAAGATTTGAATAGTTGACGATTGATGTATAAAAACTTATTTCTCTTGATGAATTTGGAAAAACTAGGTCGCTGTTTCTTCAACGTGATGTTACGATAGAGGTTCTTTCTTCTCAGAATAAGGGGATTAGTCATGCATGAGTGATCAATGGTTTCCTTTGATTTGTTTGGATTCAGTTGATTCTTGTTTTTGAAAATTTCAAATCTTACTTTATCAAAGTGAAGGCTTTTAGATGCCCCTTCACGACAAAGCGTGTCAAATGATATGGATAAAAGCCTCCCGATTTGGGAACTTGATTTGACAATTTAAAAATTTTAAAGTGTTTTTGAGATAAAATCTGTAAGATGGTAAAGGATTCTGTTGATACTGATGATGAAATTTCAGGATTATGATAGGAGAGACATCCTCTATTGTGCAATTCATTTAGGATTCTGACATCGTTCGTTTTGACACAAATTTCGCTCAAGAAATAGGTTTAGCAGTTTGTTTGCCACTCTGTTGTGATGAAAAATGATTTTTGATGAAAAATGCTTCGAAAAATGTTTTTGAATTCCAAAATTTTTCTCGGTTTTGCTCTCTGTTTTTTTGTTTTGGATTACGCGCTAGAACAGAATCTACATGCGCTACTGAAATTACCTAATGCGCTAAAAGAATAACCACACACGCTAGGCTACCCCGGACACGCGCTAAAGTTCGAACTATTTTTAAAAATTGTTGTCTAACTGTTGAAAAATCTATGCGCTATTCTGGGCCTATCATGCGCTAACTATTTGACTTTATGAGCTAAATTTTGGTTTCCACACGCTAGACTATTTTTCGAATGCGCTAAAGGATGTTTACACAGTTTTGTCGTAAGATGAAAACGCTACTGTTTTAACCCAGCGCGCTAATTTGAGGTTTGAATGCGCTAACAAAAGTACTCTACACACTAAGATGTTGCTCTTATGCGCTAAACTGCCCTGATTTTTCTTTTGATCTGGTTTTTGTGAATTTTGAAATTTTGCTGTGAAATTTTCAAGTGTGATGGATGATTTTCTGAGGTAATAAATGCAAACACAACACAAAAAGTACAACCATTTTGCCTAAGCTAACAAAAAGTGTATGTTCTGCGAAGATGTGTTCAAATCCTCAATGTTTTAACAGGTTTCGATACAAATAACACACTTCAGAAAGACTCTTTTATCAAGGGTCATAAATAACATCATAGCTCACTAGTCTCGATACTCCGTCAACTCAAACAGCCGTGTCACCCCCTAGAGGGCACACGTTTTTTTGCCTTTTGTCAGAAATTAACTCAAAGTGAATCGCTTCACAGTTGAGTAGTTATCTTGGGAGATATATCGTGAGCAATCTTGGGGGCGGATTCTTCCCCACCCTTGCACTATGATGTTATAAATGTCTGGTTACTGACTCGGTTCAAAGTTTCTATTTCTATGGTTCGTAATCAGGCTTTCTGTTCAGCCGTCAGTGATAAACTCCCTCAGGAGGCTTCCCAACCTTTAGAACAAAGGCTTTACGTATCGTAAAGATACTGGGGGAAGGCTAATTGCTGTGCGTAACCGTTGAAAAGGACTTTCGTCACTTTCCACTTTTGATTATAGTGGGTTAGAATTCTTGGCGTCAAAGTCGTTCCCCACTTAGGTCATTCCCTTCACACCGGCCACAAACGACTTTAAAAGTTGATTGCAACTCCTCGAGAAGGCAGGCCTGCTAAAGGTTTATTGCTTGAAGTAAAGAAAGTTGTAAGAGTGGTCTGGATTTTTGATCACCCAGTTAAGGGTAGAGCATATTCCTTTCACTTTCGAGACAAAGCAATCAAGTCGGTTTATTTTATCATTTCAATTCAGTGATTTGCTAAAATCTATGTGGAGATGTTGCTCCACAAAAACATGGTGTTTATTTTATCCATGCAAATCAATGATTTTCTAATCTATGAAAATGAATTTGGTCAACAAAGTAAATTCGAAGGTTTGGTCAGCAAAAGAAATCGCTTTTTAAAAGAAAAATGGTCCGCTCCACCTGCAAGAAAATTGTTAGAGCCCTGCAAAATTGCGATCCACGAGTTAGAAAATCTGGATTTCGGTGGACTTCTACAAGTCTAAATTTTATTGCAATTACAATTTTAATTTGAGTCTTTTGTCTGTGATGCGCTACAGAACAGATTGTATGCGCTACAATATATTCTTGATGCGCTAAAATTAAGGATTAAAGTGCTATACTATTTTCTGGATGCGCTACTCTGTGCGCCGAAGGTGCTACTCTGATTCTCTTCCGAAAGTGAGTGTTTTGACGTGCTAATGTATTCACGGAATGCGCTAGATGATTGACTTCAAGTGTTAAATAGTGGGCCCGATGCGCTATGTTGTTTATTGGATGCGTTGTTCTGGTTTTCTTCCGCACCGAGACCTACAGGAAAATATTAGAGGGAACCATGCGCTGAGGAAAGGTCTTTACGCGCTATAATGTAGACTCCACGTGCTAAACAGTAAGCGGAATGCGCTAAACTTTTAGCCGGATGCACTAGGGAATGTTTCCCACGTGTTGATTCCTATTTCCCGTGGACCTGCAAAAGTGATTAGTTTCAAAAACTGATTTGATATTTGGGGTCGGGCCCCACGGTCGGTGCTAGAAATGTATGTGGGAAAAGTGGGCTGATAAAACTTAATATGTGAAAATATTGTTAAAAACTTGTCCACATACACACACAGGACTTCTTGATGCAAGCTATGGGGTAATAATGTATTACTCAGCTTCCCAAGGAGGGTCTCATGGTTCTCTATCTCACAATGTCCCTCAAACCAATGTTTTTGCTCTCAGATCACTGAGCAAAATGGTTTAGGGATGGCAAATGCAAGAACGAGGGATGCTTTGATAGTTTTTAATATGAAAGGTATGCTAAGCTATGCCTGATCTTAGAAATGTAATAAACTAAATGATAAGATGACAAGATTAGTATAAATACTATCCTAACATGATATATTACTCTATGATTGAGCTAAATGATAAATAAATTATTCTAAGCATGCATATTTAGACTAATTTCTATTCTAAAGAGAGGCTAAATGATGAGCATAAAATGAGATATAAAAGCTTGAATGTATTTGAGCATAAGTGTGATACTACAAACTTGGATGATTGTTAAAATGGAGGAATGAGAGCTCTATTTATAGCAAGAATAGGACAATGGATGGTCAAGATTGAATGGTTTAATCAAGGGTTGAGTTTGAAAATTGGGGATCCATGTTTGTAATTGGCACCAATGAAATGGTGACAAGTGTCAACATAGGGTTGGGTTGAGAGAAGGGGTTGGAGGCATTAAATGCTTGAGAAGACCTCATGGTTATCTAGAGGGTAAGGGTCAAGCCTAAGTTAGGATTACCCACTGGATTAAGAGTTAATCCAAGGATAAACCTTTGTGCAAATGATTAAGAGATAATCATGGTCAAAGCATTAAAGGCCTGATGAGACCCTTGGGTTGGATGAAGGTTGAGTCAAAACAAATGTTTTAACCATGTAAGAGGGTTTGAGTTAACAATTAATGGTTATTGGAGACTTTGGAGGATTAAGTGGTTGAAGGTTGAAAGCCTTTAATGGTTATCAAAGACTTTGAGGAATTAAGTGGTTGAAGGTTGAAAGCCTTTAATGGTTATCAAAGACTTTGAGGTTTTGAAAAGTGACTTCCCTTTGCTTAGGGATGTGACAAAGTTTAGAGGAGGGGTTAGGTTAATTAGAAGCGATTAGAAGATTCTAGAAAGGATTACAAAGGGGTTTAGGATTTTCCAAGTGGATGGAGGGATAATAGGATTTAATTGAAATAATTTAATTCAATTTGGTTGCCATTTGGAGAAATTAAATAAATTAGATTTATACAATTTAGGATAAGTATTTAATTAAATTTGAATTTAATTAAAAGTTGATAGGGGGGATTTAATTGAATAAAATAATTTATTCATTAAATGGGTATAGTGAATTTAATTTAAATAAATTGAGTAATTTACTTAATTAAATAGAGGAATGTGGATGATTTAATTAAATTAGATTTAATTAAATAGAGAAATGAACATAAAATATTCATTTAGGAATATGGTCATTTTTATACGTCTACACACACAACTGGTTACCCTTGAACAAGAGACCATTTTGGAGAGTGTAATTTGCATACTCACCATGGAAATGGTTCTCAAACTCTTTGCAAACCTTGTAAGCTGTTGAGAAGTCTTCATCTCCTTCATAGAGGTCTTTGAAACCTTCTATTCCTATGCTCTACAACTGTAACTCTTGAACTATCAACAACTTCCTGCTTAATGCATCTGCCACCTTATTAAGTTGTCCCTTCTTATGCTTGATGGTGAAGGTGAAGGATTGGAGGTATTCCATCCATTTGAGATGCCTATTGCTTAGCTTCTCTTGAGTGTTAATGTAACTCAATGCCTGATTGCCTGTGAACACTACAAATTCTTTAGGAAGTAGGTAATGCCTCCATTTATTTAGAGACTGCACTAATGCATACAACTCTAGGTCATAAGCTGAGTACTTCTTCTTTGCTTCATTAAGCTTCTCACTGAAAAATGCCACAGGTCTTCCCTCTTGACTCAACACACCACCTACTGCAATTCCGCTTGCATCACACACAAAAGTGAATAGCTTATCAAACGTAGGTAGGAGAAGGATAGGTTTTGTGGCTACTTCTTGCTTCAACATTTGAAATGCTTTGTCTGCCTGCTCAATCCATTCAAACTTAGTTTTAAGACCTCCTTTAATCGTGTCAAGGACTGGTGCACATATGCCACTGAAATTCCTCACAAATTCCCTATAGAATTGAGCTAATCCATGGAAGCTTCTAACCTCAGTCCCTGTTTTAGGTGCAGGCCAATTCAAGATTGCCTCCACTTTGCTTGGATCCATCTTCAAGGTTCCTTTAGACACCACAAATCCTAAGTAAACCAGCTCTTCCTTCAAGAAGTCACACTTCTCTAGGTTGATGGATAGCTTCTCCTCATACAACCTTTCTAAAACTAACCTCAAATGCTCAAGGTGCTCTTCCTTTGTTATGCTATAGATGAGAATGTCATCTAGGTACACTACCACAAATTTGCCTATGAAATCCTTCAACACCTCATTCAACAACCTCATGAAGGTGCTTGGAGCATTAGTAAGCCCAAATGGCATCACAAGCCACTCATACAATCCATCTGTGGTTTTAAAAGCAGTCTTCCACACATCACCCTCCTTAATTCTTATCTGGTGATAACCACTTTTAAGGTCTAGCTTGGTAAAATACATAGCCCCTCCTAAACAGTCCATTAGATCCTCTATTCTAGGAATAGGAAACCTATACCTTATGGTAATCCTATTGATTACTCTTGAGTCAGTGCATAGTCTCCACTTACCTCCTTTTTTTGATGCTAGCACTATCGGGACTGCACATTGGCTGATGCTCTTCTTCATCAGTCCTTGTTCGAATAACTCCTGCACTTGCCTTGCTACTTCCTTATTCTGATCAGGTGTGAGCCTATATGCAGCCTTGTTAGGTAAGGATGCACCAGGAACAAAGTCTATTTATGACTTATAGACCTTCTTGGTGGGAGTGTTGTAGGTGCTCCATCACTCACTATATCCTCATACTCTTGCAACATGTGCTTCACCTCCTTGGGTATTTCTGCCTGCAACTTGTCTGCTTTCTCCTTTGGCTTCACAAAGATGGCACACTTCACTATCTCCTCCTCATGTAGCAAACTCAAGAATTCTTTACCAGTAGCCATTAAAAAACTAGGTGTTTTTGAAGTGCCCTCTTCATCCTCTGTCAAAGACTGAATCTTGAAGGTCTTGCTGTCCTTCTTGAATGATATGGAGTTCTCCTCTCCATCATAGATCACCTTCCTGTCAAATTGCTAGGGTCTTCCCAGCAATAAGTGGCATGCATTCATAGGTAACACGTCACACAGGATCTTATCCTTATATCCTCCAATAGAAAACTCTACCCAAGTCTGCTCATTGACCAGCACACACTGTACTTTGTTCAACCAACTCACTTTGTAAGGATTGGTGTGGGGTATTCTTGTGAGTTTCAACTTCCTAACTGCCTCTTCTGAGATGATGTTGTCAGTTGAGCCTGTATCAACTATCACCTTGCACACTTTACCAAGAACTTTGCATCTCACCCTAAACAATGCTCTCCTATGTTTGGGTTCCTCCTTAACCTGCTATCAGATCAAAATCCTATTGAACATCAGATTCTCACCAACTTCTAATTCAATCTGGTCCACATCTGGTGTCTTGCTGCTTGAAGAGTCTTCTTGTGCATAAAAAACCCTCTTTCCACTGTTTGATGATGTAGGCTTGTCAGGGCATCTATATGTCGGGTGTCCCAATTGTCCACAATTGTAACACTTCATAGTTGCAAAACAAGAGTTGCCTCTGCCGGTACCTCTACCCCTATTTGGACAACCTTGTGCAGCTCTTCCTCTATAATGTCCTCCTTTGAGATTGGTTTCACTACCATGCTCAGTCAACTTGGCTTCTCCTTGGTTCCTTGGCTCATTTGTCTTTCTTTGGTAACCACCTTGGTGATTCACTTGGTCTCTACCTTTGCCTCTACCCCTTTTATTGGAGTCTCCTTTCCTTTTGTTCCTCTCTTCTACCTTGACAACAAGCTTATGACATTTCTAAATAGTAGTAGGAGTCCATAGGCTTATCTCCTCCTGAATGTTCCACTCTAGGCCATTTAGAAACCTAGCCACCTTAATGGATTCATCTTCTTGAACTTTAGATCTAAGACATAGCTTTTGAAACTCTTCAGTGTAGGAGGCTACATAGAGATCCTTATGCTTCAAACCAAATCTCTTTTTATGAAGTTGCACTTCATAATCCTCTAGTAAGTAGTTCTCCTTAATCTTACTCACCATAGCTTTCCAATTTGCAATTGGTAGCTTTCCCATACTAACCCTTTCTTCTTGCAGGTACTCCCACCATGTCAAAGCTGCTCTTGTTAATCTTGATTTGGCAACTTTAACTTTCTGAGCCTCTGTCACTCCTTCAAACTCAAAGTGGTTTTCTGTGCCCTCAATCCATTCCATAATAGTGTATATGTCCATTCTTCCACTGAAATGTGGCAATCCTTCAAAGGCTTTGGTGCTCAAGGCCTTAATAGCCTTCACAAAAGGTTCTTCATTGAACAAGGGATCTAGTTCAGGAATTATATCATCTATGTCTATAGTTCTCTTGCCTTTACCCTTGGTGTCTTCATCCCAAGCTTCATGTATTCTCTGATCCACCACTTCCTACAGTTTATCTCTTATCTCACTCGTTGCTACTTCAAGGAGTCTATTTTCCTCCTTCTGCTCTTCTACTTCTCTAGCCAGCTCTGCATTAGTAACCATTATGCTCTCCCCTATTGATTCACCAGTATATAGAGACATACACAGTCCAACAAGTCTTTTACTTGCTTTGATACCAATTTCACAAATTCACCCTTACCGATTTCACAAATTTGGGTTTTGGCCTTCAAAAAGGGCTACAAGGATTAGGACCAATTAGGCCTCTAACCGGTCTTCTAGGGCTCCCTCTCACAAACGATGCATACACAACCCTAACTCCCAAAATAGACTACCATTAAATTGGCAAGGGCTCAAGGATTTTCTAGGTTTTGGGCCTCCAAGTGGCCGTACAGTGCCTAGGACGAATTTTATGGTTTTTAAGGGTTTTTGTGAGGGTTTCTAGGGTCTGCCTGGGTCACAGTGAGTACTTTGAGCTTTAGCCACCTTGTTTAGATTGATGGAGGCTCCTCCTTCACACCAATGATGCTTCAAGCATTCCTCTGCACCTCCTCCAAAGGATGCTCTCTCCACTAGCCAACCTTGCTCTCCAAGACCTCTGCAATTTTGACATCTCCTAACCGGGCACTATCCAGTCTCGCCTAGGATTAGGTCTTTGCTTGGCCTTCCTACATTTTTAAGGGCCATTCTTGCATGGGAATATAGTACAGGGTCTTCACCCTCATTCCCCATTGTTTCATGGTGTTTCCACAACAGGTTATGGAGTTAAGACTTCATTTACATAATCCTGTCCAAAACTGGACAGTAAGAAGACAGTTTACAAACTATTTACAAACTCACTCAATCTGCAAGTAAAAACCTAAACTAATTTCTTGAAATGAAAGTATTTACACCATGAAAGACAAACCACACAGTTTTGGACGTATCTCAATCCATTAATTTTCTTGTTTCCTTCATTCAAACTAACTGGTAACAGTTTTACAGTCTCAGTCTGATCTCTTTGCTAGGGCCGTACAATGTCTGACATCCAACCCATGAATTTAGGGTTTGCAAGTACTTATACCACCTTTACCTCGGTTTGTGTGCCCAAACTAGGGTTTTCCACGCTAACCTAAAGAACTTGACATCATGGTGAAAAAGTTGCTTGACAACTTTTAAAAGTTGTTATGCAACTTTTGAGCAACTTTCCCAATGTTGCTTTTTATGACTCCTAGACCCACATTGGGACAACCTAAGGACACCACCATGTTATAAAGGACCCCTAAACACTTCAAGGACACACATACCCTCCATTTTCAAGAAAATCACAATCTTGACTCATGACCCCTAAGATCTCCACTAGGACCCTAACTAGGACCTATGAGCACATGGCTCATTATTTTAATTACAATGGCTTCATAAGAAGCATAATACCAACAAAAAAAAGAAAGAGAAAGAATTTTGAAGGGTGCTCCTACACCAGTTGTCAAAAAAAAATTGAACCCATACATTGTGAGTTTCACTGATTATTTCATTAACCCTTCTTGCCATAAGGTTGATTATCATGTGCTTGCTACGGAAAATTGTTTTGTCTACAACTTTAGTGGTCATATCCAACTCATTTTGAGTAATAGAACCACACGTAGTTAATAAGTCTTGAATTTTTATGTGCTTGTCCTCCTCAATAGCGGATAATCTCCGAGCATCTAGATTGTTATACAGTTGTGTCGGTATTTTCTTTTCATTTTCCAACAAAGCCTTCTTAAATATATCTAGGTGTAACAAGACTGCTTCCTCAATTTCATTCTGCTAATCATCATCTAAGTGTTCATAATAGTATTGTGTATTTTTAAAAACTTCCATCCTTGGTGATTTCATCCATCAGTTCTGCACAAGTCTTAGGCGGGATTATAGATACATTTTAGGTTACAATAGAAAGGTCTATGCCATCCTTCCTTTGGAGCTCTTTTCTTTGCAGGTTGGTTGTCTGGTACCTTGATTGTGACCTTTCTTACGGGTTGCTTCCTTGCCTCCTCCTTAGACTCCTCACCTTTCTTCCTCAATACCCTATTGAATGCTAGAGGAGTGTCATCTTCAGTTCCAGAGTGATGGAATAGGCTCAATGAAGATTTTAGGCGCTTTCCTCTTCCTTCTTTTTGCCAGAATAATTTCCATTAAGTCCTTGATGTCTTGCGATACTTTTTCAACAAATTTGCTTGCCTTACCTTCTTGTTTCTCCCTCTTCTTCTGATTGAATTCAGTTTGAACCTCTTGCTTCTTTTGCTTTGCAGTACCAAAAGACTTTTCATTCTCATCAATTTGAGCATCAATCGACATTTTAGCATAAGCATACAAAATCACAACATCAATCTCATATCCCATCTCCTCTATCCATATCTTCCGAGGTTTAACTACTTCCATTAAGCTTTCATCCTTTTTGCCCATAAAGTAGATCTCAGTTGAGTATTTGTCAACAATGTGTTTAGGAACCCTCTCTCTGGATTTTATTGCTTTCTGAAATGCCTTGAAATAACCTCAATCCTTATCATCTTGCTGGCTTCCTAAGGTAGCAAAAGATTGCTTCAATTGTCTACCTACCGAGAAGTCAAATGCCCACTGTCTCTTCGCAAAACTGAGAGTTTCATTAAGGAAAAATAGCATTAAGTAGACAACGATATTCCCATACCAGAATATCCCCTTTTTTTTTGCATTAATCTTTCCAAGGTTAATGCTAGACTCATCATTCATCCATCGACATAGATCTATTTTCCCATTTTCCCTCATAATCTTATGTGTGACATATATGCAGGAGCTAGAAACATAATTGAGATGGTTGGATTGAGTTACCTTATACCCAATGGTCATGTTGCCAAATCTGACATCTCAATCAGTGATGGTGCTGACCCTCATCGATTGTCGGTCCAAAGTTGCACCGATGAGTTTGTTAACTTGATCATTTGAAATCTTTTTCTCCGGATGTTGACCAATCTATGGCAAACTGGTGATGGCTCTAATAGCTTCCTTTGAGATCTTATATGGTTTGACCAACCAAAAGAACTCTTCATGAACTTTTCTCAGTACATATCAGATGATCTCATCTTCCAATTCATTGATATCAAGAATGCCAGTAAACCCTAGATCTTCAATGTGCTTATATTTGGGTTTGATCTTTCTGGAGTTACCCATCAACTCATTCATGTATGTATTCTTTATGTTACTGGTACCCAGTCCCAAATCCTCAATGTGACAATGAATATATGCTCTAACGTCTTCCACATAAATAACTCCTTCCGAAACATGCAAAAATGCACCAACCGAATCATCCAAGGAGGTAATATGCGGGCTTTTCTTGAAAATTGGCCTAGGACAATCCTTAACCTGGACAACAGTTGAATTTGCAATGAAAGTAGGTGCATAGGATGATCTAGCTTCCATGATGGGAGATGATTGTGATAAATACTTGAGAAATAGTTGTCGATGAATAACCCTAGAAATTTTTTCTAAGTGCTGGTGGAATCGCTGATGAAGATTTTTTATCGCTCTGAATCGCCTTAGACTCGCTCTGTATAGCTCTTAATCATTTTGAATGCAAGGTGATAAAAAATGAAGTGGATTAAACCTTTTAACCTTCAAGAAACCCAAATTCGCCATTGATATAAATATCTTCAGGTGGAACATACCGGATCTCGATCGGACATCTCCATACCGGACAAACCTTTTCCAATGTGTAGAACTACTTCCAGATCTCCTTCCTAGGGCTTATACAATATTTTCATAAAATTTGCGTACCCCTAAGGCATATGCATCAGTTATCAGATGAGCTTCCTGCCAGTGCAGGAGCAATATACTCTGTCAGTTGAGTAACCGAAGCAGTTCCATTCTCTGATTGATCATCTGACTTCCTTACCCATTTCTTGGTATGATCTTGCCAGATTTTATTGATCTTTTCTTTTCCTTTATCATTTGATCCATCATTGTTAACCGGTGGATTTTTGCTTCTACACTACTTAGCTATGTGTCCAATCTTGTTGCATGCATAACATGTAACATTGTTCTTTTGTATTTCTTTGCTATAACTGGAATAATTCCTTGACCTGCACTGATTAGCCATATGTCCAAATTTTCCACATGCATGATATTTTACCTTCATTCTACAATCTTCTGTCTTATGACCATACTTATTGCATTTGGCACATTAACCGAGAGTAGAATTATAGTTTTGATTTGCTCTATTTCTACATTGTCTAGCTATATGACCAAATTTATTATAAGCAAAGCATTTACCATTGAATTTGTAAGCATTAAGATGCCTTATCGGTGTCCTCTGGTAGTAGTTGTCCTGATCTTCATTTGCAGTACCAAAGCTTTGACCTTTTTCAAATCCAAGTCCACTAGAATCTCCAATCTATCTTTGGCTTTTCAATAATTCATCAAGCTGTGCAGAACTAACCTTGAATTTGTCCTTTTACTTATTTGCAATAGTTAGATCATCTCTTAAGATTATCATCTGTCTTTCAAGTTCTTTTTCATTGCTTTGGGATCGCACTAATTCTGTTCTCAACACATCATTTTCATGAGCCAACCACATGCATTCTTTAGATTTGACTTTGGTGCAGGAGCACCCTTCCAAACTCTTTCTCTTTCTTTGTTTTGTTGGTGTTATGCTTCTTATGAAGCCACTGTACATAAAATAATGAGCCATGTGCTCATAGGTCCTAGTTAGGGTCCTAGTGGAGATCTTAGGGGTCATGAGTCAAGATTGTGATTTTCTTTAAAATGGAGGGTATGTGTGTCCTTGAAGTGTTTAGGGGTCCTTTATAACATGGTGGTGTCCTTAGGTTGGCCAAATGCGGGTCTAGGAGACATAAAAAGCAACATTGGGAAAGTTGCTCAAAAGTGGCAAAACTTGCATGACAACTTTTAAAAGTTGTGAAGCAACTTTTCCACCATGATGTCAAGTTCTTTAGCTTAGCATTGAAAATCCTAGTTTGGGCACATAGATCGAGGCAAAGGTGGTTTAAGTACTTGCAAACCCTAAATTCATGGGTTGGATGTTAGACATTGTACAGCCCTAGCAAAGAGATCAGATTGAGACTGTAAAACTGTTATCAGTTAGTTTGAATGAAGGAAACAAGCAAATTAATGGATTGAGATATGTCCAAAACTGTGTGGTTTGTCTTTCATGGTGTAAATACTTTCATTTCAAGCAGTTAGTTTAGGTTTTTACTTGCAGATTGAGTGAGTTTGTAAATAGTTTGTAAACTGTCTTCTTACTGTCCAGTTTTGGACAGGATTATGTAAATGAAGTCTTAACTCCATTCCCCATTGTGGAAATACCATGAAACCATGGGGAATGAGGGTGAAGACCCTGTACTATAGTCCCATGCAAGAAGGGCCCTTAAAAATCCAGGAAGGCCAAGCAAAGACCTACTTCTAGGTGAGAGTGGACAGTGCCCGGTTAGGAGAGGTCAAAATTGCAGAGGTCTTGGAGAGCAAGGTTGGCTAGTGGAGAGATCATCCTTTGGAGGAGGTGCAGAGGAGTTTTAGAAGCATAATTGGTGTGAAGGAGGAGCCTCCACCAATCCAAACAAGGTGGCTTAAACTCTAAACACTCACTGTGACCCAGGCAAACCCTAGAAACCCTTACAAAACCCTTAAAAACCACAAAATTCACCCTAGGCACTGTACGGCCACTTGGAGGCCCAAAACCTAGAAAATCCTTGAGCCCTTACCAATTGAATGGCAGACCATTTTGGGAGTTAGGGTTGATTGTGAATCATTTGTGAGAGGGAGCCCTAGAAGACCGGTTAGGAGGCCTAATTGGACCTAATCCTTGTAGCCCTTTTTGAAGGCATAAACCCAAATTTGTGAAATCGGTAAGGGGTTAGAATCTTGAAACCTCTTGGGGGCTCATAAATGGGTGGAACAACCTTGAAATAGACCTAAAACAACCTTGCTAAGTCCTTGGAAGGTCTGGAACAAGATTAGCCCTTATTAGCCATAGTAAGGGATTTTGAGTCTCATGAGTAAGTGAGACCTTAGAAGCAGCACAAGAACTCATTGGTGGGTGGATTGGGCAAGGTCAGAGGATTCCTCAAGCAAAGGAAGTCCTAGAGACGCTAGGGTGTGTAGAGAACATCAGGTGATCGAAGGAAAGGATCCAAGAGCATAGACTAGGCTAGTCTATCCCAAACTCCATTCCCATCAGATTGGTATCAAAGCAAGTAAAAGACTTGTTGGACTGTGTATGTCTCTATATACTGGTGAATCAATAGGGGAGAGAAGAATGGTTACTAATGCAGAGCTGGCTAGAGAAGTAGAAGAGCAGAAGGAGAAAAATAGACTCCTTGAAGTAGCAACGAGTGAGATAAGGGATAAACTATAGGAAGTGGTGGATCAGAGAACACATGAAGCTTGGGATGAAGACACCAAGGGTAAAGGTAAGAGAACTATAGAAATAGATGATATAATTCCTGAACTAGATCCCTTGTTCAATGAAGAACCTTTTGTAAAGGCTATTAAGGCCTTGAGCACCAAAGCCTTTGAAGGATTGCCACATTTCAGTCGAAGAATGGACATAGACACTATTATGGAATGGATTGAGCGCACGGAAAACCACTTTGAGTGTGAAGGAGTGACAGAGGCTCAGAAGGTTAAAGTTGCCAAATCAAGATTAAGAGGAGCAGCTTTGACATGGTGGGAGTACCTGCAAGAAGAAAGGGTTAGTATGGGAAAGCTACCAATTGCAAATTGGAAAGCTATGGTGAGTAAGATTAAGGAGAACTACTTACTAGAGGATTATGAAGTGCAACTTCATAAAAAGAGATAGGGTTTGAAGCATAAGGATCTCTATGTAGCCTCCTACACTGAAGAGTTTCAAAAGCTATGTCTTAGATCTAAAGTTCAAGAAGATGAATCCATTAAGGTGGCTAGGTTTCTAAATGGCCTAAAGTGGAACATTCAGGAGGAGATAAGCCTATGGACTCCTACTACTGTTTAGAAACGTCATAAGCTTGTTGTCAAGGTAGAAGAGAGGAACAAAAGGAAAGGAGACTCCAATAAAAGGGTTAGAGGCAAAGGTAGAGACCAAGTGAATCACCGAGGTGGTTACCAAAGCAAGACAAATGAGCCAAGGAACCAAGGAGAAGCCAAGTTGACTGAGCATGGTAGTGAAACCAATCTCAGAGGAGGACATTACAGAGGAAGAGCTGCACAAGGTGGTCCAAATAGGGGTAGAGGTACCGGCAGAGGTAACTCTTATTTTGCAACTATGAAGTGTTAATATTGTGGGCAATTGGGACACCCAGCATATAGATGCCCTAACAAGCCTACATCATCAAACAGTGGAAAGAGGGTTTTTATGCACAAGAAGACTCTTCAAGCAACAAGACACTGGATGTGGACCAGATTGAATTAGAAGTTGGTGAGAATCTGATGCTCAATAGGATTTTGATCAGATAGCCGATTAAGGAGGAACACAAACATAGGAGAGCATTGTTTAGGGTGAGATGCAAAGTTCTTGGTAAAGTGTGCAAGGTGATAGTTGATACAGGCTCAACTGACAACATCATCTCAAAAGAGGCAGTTAGGAAGTTGAAACTTACAAGAATAGCCCACACCAATCCTTACAAAGTGAGTTGGTTGAACAAAGGACAGAGTGTGCTGGTCAATGAGCAGACTTGGGTAGAGTTTTCTATTGGAGGATATAAGGATAAGATCATTTGTGACATGTTACCTATGAATGCATGCCACTTATTGCTGGGAAGACCCTAGCAATTTGACAGGAAGGTGATCTATGATGGAGAGGAGAACTCCATATCATTCAAAAAGGACAGCAAGACCTTCAAGATTCAGTCTTTGACAGAGGATGAAGAGGGCACTTCAAAAACACCTAGTGTTTTAATGGCTACTGGTAAAGAATTCTTGAGTTTGCTACATGAGGAGGAGATAGTGAAGTATGCCATCTTTGTGAAGCCAAAGGAGAAAGAAGACAAGTTGCAGATAGAAATACCCAAGGAGGTGAAGCACATGTTGCAAGAGTATGAGGATATAGTGAGTGATGGAGCACCTGCAACACTCCCACCAAGAAGGTCTATAAGTCATCAAATAGACTTTTTTCCTGGTGCATCCTTACCTAACAAGGCTACATATAGGCTCACACCTGATCAGAATAAGGAAGTAGCAAGGCAAGTGCAGGAGTTATTGGAACAAGGACTGATTAAGAAGAGCATCAGCCCATGTGCAGTCCCGGTAGTGCTAGCATTAAAAACACGAGGTAAGTGGAGACTGTGCACTGACTCAAGAGCAATCAATAAGATTACCATAAGGTATAGGTTTCCTATTCCTATAATAGAGGATCTAATGGACTGTTTAGGAGGGGCTATGTATTTTACCAAGCTAGACCTTAAAAGTGGTTATCACCAGATAAGAATTAAGGAGGGTGATGAGTGGAAGACTGCTTTTAAAACCACAGATGGATTGTATGAGTGGCTTGTGATGCCATTTGGGCTTACTAATGCTCTAAGCACCTTCATGAGGTTGATGAATGAGGTGTTGAAAGATTTCACAGGCAAATTTGTGGTAGTGTACCTAGATGACATTCTCATCTATAGCAGAACCAAGGAAGAGCACCTTGAGCATTTGAGCTTAGTTTTAGAGAGGTTGTATGAGGATAAGTTATCCATCAACCTAGAGAAATGTGACTTCTTGAAGCAAGAGCTGGTTTACTTAGGATTTGTGGTGTCTAAAGGAACCTTGAAGATGGATCCAAGCAAAGTGGAGGCAATCTTAAATTATCCTGCACCTAAAACAGGGACTGAGGTTAGAAGCCTCCATGGATTAGCTCAATTCTATAGGAAATTTGTGAGGAATTTCAGTGGCATATGTGCACCAGTCCTTGACACCATTAAAAGAGGTCTTAAAACTAAGTTTGAATGGACTGAGCAGGCAGACAAAGCATTTCAAATGTTGAAGCAAGAAGTAGCCACAAAACCTATCCTTCTCCTACCTACGTTTGATAAGCTATTCACTTTGGAGTGTGATGCAGGTGGAATTGTTGTAGGTGGTGTGTTGAGTCAAGAGGGAAGACCTGTGGCATTTTTCAGTGAGAAGCTTAATGAAGCAAAGAAGTACTCAACCTATGACCTAGAGTTGTATGCATTAGTGCAGTCTCTAAAGAAATGGAGGCATTACCTACTTCCTGAAGAATTTGTAGTGTTCACAGACAATCAGGCATTGAGTTACATTAACACTCAAGAGAAGCTAAGCAATAGGCATCTGAAATGGATGGAATACCTCTAATCCTTCACCTTCACCATCAAGCATAAGAAGGGGCAGCTTAATAATGTGGCATATACATTAAGCAGGAAGTTGTTGACAGTTCAAGAGTTACAGTTGTAGAGCATAGGAATAGAAGGTTTCAAAGACCTCTATGGAGGAGATGAAGACTTCTCAACAACTTACAAGGTTTGCAAAGAGTTTGAGAACCATTTCCATGGTGAGTATGCAGATAACACTCTCCAAAATGGTCTCTTGTTCAAGGGTAACCAGTTGTGTGTACCTAAAGGATCCATGAGGGAGAACCTCATCCAAGAGAAACATAATGGCAGTTTAATGGACACTTTGGAGTCAACAAGACTTTGGACTTAGTACATACGTACTACTATTGGCCTAACTTGCCAAGAGATGTGACAATATATGTAGAACAGTGTGGTGTATGCCAAAGAGCCAAAGGTGGATCAAGCAATGCCAGTTTATATCAACCATTACCGGTCCCTAACAGACCTTGGGAATGTATAAGCATGGACTTTGTAGTAGGACTTCCCAAGACAAAAACAGGTATGGACAGCATCTATGTGGTAGTAGATAGATTTTCCAAGATGAGTCATTTTATCCCATGTAAGACTACACATGATGAAAGCTATGTTGCACATCTCTTCTTCAAAGAGATTGTTAGGATTCATGGACTCCCTTTAAGCATTGTTTCAGATATGGACATCAAGTTCATGGGTCATTTTTGGCAAACATTATGGAGGAGACTAGGAACCACCTTGTTATTTAGTTCAGCTTACCATCCAAAAATAGATGGTCAAAATGAAGTCATAAACAGGGTGTTAGGTAGCTTGTTGAGGTGTTTAACTAAGGAGTATGGCCAAACATGGGACCTAATCATTTCTCAAGCAGAGTATGCATATAATGACAGTGTGAATAGAACCACTGGTAGAAGTCCTTTTGAGGTTGTCTATGACAGACATCCAAGAGGAGTATGTGAGTTGAGAGACCTTGGTAGTTTGGAAATGAAGAGTGGGCAAGCAGAAGACTTCACTCAAACCATCAAGGAAGTTCAAGAGCAGGTTAAGAAGGCCATCCTTGAATCCACTCAAAAACTGAAAGCCAAAGTGGATGAGAAAAGGAGAGAAGTTCAGTTCAAGGTGGGTGACTATGTGATAGTCCATTTAAGCAAAGCTAGGATGCAAGGAGGTAAGCCTACCAAACTGCAGATAAGAAGGGTAGGACCTTGTAGAATCCTATCGCAATATGGTAAGAATGCCTACAAAGTTGACCTGCCTTCAGATTTAGCTATATCACCAGTCTTTAACGTAGCTGACCTGATCAAGTACAAGGGTGAGATAGCAGGGCAGACTAAGAACCAAGCCAAGGTACTACAGGACCTTGATGTTAATGTCTTACCACAAGTGAAGAAGCTTATAGAAAAGGAGATCCTGGAATCAAGGGTGAAGAAGTCTACTAGACACCAAGTCTACATGGAGCACTTAGTGAAATGGGCAGATCAACCAGTATCTGAAGATACATGGGTGGAGGAGAGCAGGTTCAAGGCACTTGGAATAGACTCAGCTCTCATCTCTTCTTCTATTTTCTAAGTTCTGTGCAAAGGAGGAGTATGGTGCAGCAGTACCCTTCCAAATTCTTTCTCTTTCTTTGTTTTGTTGGTGTTATGCTTCTTACGAAGCCATTGTACATAAAATAATGAGCCATGTGCTCATAGGTCCTAGTTAGGGTGCTAGTGGAGATCTTAAGGGTAATGTGTTAAGATTGTGATTTTCTTGAAAATGGAGGGTATGTGTGTCCTTGAAGTGTTTAGGAGTCCTTTATAACATGGTGGTGTCCTTAGGTTGGCCCAATGTGGGTCTAGGAGTCATAAAAAGCAACATTGGGAAAGTTGTTCAAAAGTTGCAAAAGTTGCATGACAACTTTTAAAAGTTGTTAAGCAACTTTTCCACCATGATGTCAAGTTCTTCAGGTTAGCATGGAAAACACTAGTTTGGGCACATAGACTGAGGCAAAGGTGGTATAAGTACTTGCAAGCCCTAAATTCATGGGTTGGATGTTAGACATTGTACGACCCTAGCAAAGAGTTTAGACTGAGACTATAAAACTGTTACCAGTCAGTTTGAATGAAGGAAACAAGAAAATTAATGGATTTAGATACATCCAAAACTATGTGGTTTGTCTTTCATGGTATAAATACTTTCATTTCAAGCAGTTAGTTTAGGTTTTTACTTGCAGATTGAGTGAGTTTGTAAATAGTTTGTAAATTGTCTTCTTACTGTCCAGTTTTGGACGGGATTGTGTAAATGAAGTCTTAACTCCATTCCCCTTTGTGGAAACATCATGAAACCATGGGGAATGAGGTTGAAGACCCTATACTATAGTCCCATACAAGAAGGTCCCTTAAAAATGCAGGAAGGCCAAGCAAAGACCTACTCCTAGGCGAGACTGGAGAGTGCCCGGTTAGGAGAGGTCAAAATTGCAAAGGTCTTGGAGAGCAAGGTTGGCTAGTGGAGAGAGCATCCTTTGGAGGAGGTGTAGAGGAGTGCTTGAAGCATCATTGGTGTGAAGGAGGAGCCTCCACCAATCCAAACAAGGTGGCTAAAGCTCAAAGTACTCACTGTGACCCAGGCAGACCCTAGAAACCCTCACAAAAACCCTTAAAAACCCCAAAATTCGCCCTAGGCACTATACGGCCACTTGGAGGCCCAAAACCTAGAAAATCCTTGAGCCCTTGCCAATTGAATGGCAGTCTATTTTGGGAGTTAGGGTTGTGTATGCATTGTTTGTGAGAGGGAGCCCTAGAAGACTGGTTAGGAGGCCTAATTTGTCCTAATCCTTGTAGCCCTTTTTGAAGGCCAAAACCCAAATTTGTGAAATCGGTAATGGTTTAGAATCTTGAAACCTCTTGGGGGCTCATGAATGGGTGGAAAGTCCATGAAAAAGACTTGAAACAACCTTGCTAAGACCTTGGAAGGTGTGGAACAAGATTAGCCCTTACTAGCCATAGTAATGGGTTTTGAGTCTCATGAGTAGGTGAGACCTTAGGAGCAGCATAGAAACTCATTGGTGGGTGGATTGGGCAAGGTCAGGGGATTCCTCAAGAAAAGGAAGTCCTAGAGACCCTAGGGTGTGAGGAGAACACCAGGAGATCCAAGGAAATGATCTAGGTGCATAGACTAGGCTAGTCTATCCCAAACCCCATCCCATCAACAACCCTGGTTTCTTCTCTTGACCAAAAGCCAAAATAGGCACTACTAACATCCCGATTGAAGGGAAAGGCAAAGGTGTAGTGGGTTCCTCACCCATAATTTTGAAAGATACTAAGGCATTGGATGTAGAAACCCGACAAAATCAAATGTACAGGACAAAGAGGAGATACCAGCAAAAATAGATAATGTACATATACTAGTAGATACTCAGAATGTACAAGTTAAGGATGGAATTAATGTGGAACGGACAGTAACAGATACTGCACCATGTGGTGAAGCCAGCGGTGCAAAAGAGGTTTTTATTGAAGGTATTAAACCATCAAAGGAACAAGGAGAGGAATCTGACAGGGAACCGGTAGCCTGCACATCTTTGTTGTCAATTGACACCTCCCAGGTAGAGAAGAAGAGCATAATTGAGATGAGTTCTACTGAGCTCATGAGTATTGCTGCTCAAAAGATGATGAAGGAAGGATCAGTGGACAAAGGAATAATTGATCAGCAATTCCAATATTGCACAAACTTATCCTGGAGTGCCAGTTTGACAAAGGAGTAAGCCCATTCGGCAAGCTCAAAATAATTACTGAGCAAATTTCTAAGGATTTTCAATCACTACAACATTTATATCTAACGGACAGGCATTGGAAAGATTCACTCAAGCTAAGAAAGCCACTTTTGATCAATGGATAGAATCATAAAAGAAAGAGATTGACAAATTGAAGTTAATTGATAATGCTTTAAGGCAATGTGCAAATATATACAGAGCATACTGTAACACCGTATTACTTACTATAGATATAGATAAAGGTATTAAAGATTCTCAAGATAAAATTGTAGGTATAGCCAATTATTTTCATGGTTCAAATTCTTTGACTACATTGATTGACGGGCAAATTTTGTTGTTAGAAGCTCAAATTTCAGCTCTTGAAAGTGATAGAGACAAAATCATTAGGAGAGCTAAAGGGCTCAAAGGAATGGTGAGTCCCTATTTGGAATCCTTGAGTGTACATAAAAAGGAATGCATAGATATGGTTGGCAAGCCCACATCGGCGGAGCTTAAGGAGAAAGAGTCCCATTCTCATATGCTTAATGGACTTGTATCAGTATCCGTCACATTGAAATCCAACTGGGACACTTATCTAGAGATTTTGGAGAAAGCCTATCCGAAAATTTTCAAGTGGTTCACTGTTAAGGTGTTTTGGGACACATTCTGTGTACAAAATTTCATTCTTTGTCCTGTTTTTTGGTATTTTTTTGGCATTGCTGTCAAAGGGGGAGGTATAGGTGAAAAATTAATCCTTGACATCAAGAGATATGGAGTATTTGTACAGATCATGATCACAGATGAAAATTCAACTCAGGGGGAGTAGTTTCAGGGTGAATCTGGCAGATGGAAACCATTATCTTTTTTAACATGAGTGTTGCCATCAATGCCAAAGGGGGAGATTGCTGGCAATTGACACTCATTCGATTGGTTTCATATGTTGTCATTGATGACAACATGTTCCGACTTCATTCTTTGGTTTGGTACTTCACCGACAGATGCTTCACTACCATCGACAGGTATCTTCACCGGTAGGAAGGATTCTATGGGTATCAACATTGAAGGCCGACATGATTTACAGATTAGGCAAGGATAATAACCGGCAAGCAGGATATTGGTATAGGAGGCTAACATCATTGGGAGATCCGGAAATCAAAAATTCATTTTATTATTTATGTATATATGTAATGAGCCAACATGTATAATCATTTGTGTATTATCTATGTAGGCTAACATGAGTCATGAAGGACTATAAGGGTATATAGGTTAGTTATTAGATCATTTTGAGTCATGATTATAATGATGATATTGTAAGATTAGATCAGTAATGCGAAGATCATGTGTATGAGATCATTTGTATAAGATCAATATTCTGTAATGATCTGTAGATGATTTTGGATGTGCTCACAAAGCGAAGGTTATTCTGGTAAGGGTTTTAAGGTTTCAGAACTAGAACACTCAGAGCTTGAACCGAAACACAATCAGGCATAGCAGATGTATTAAATGAGTTCATTTTTATGTTTTCTTATTCAAAGTCACTGTAGTTAGTGAGACTCCTTTGTGTTGAGAATTGTGCTCTAGGCGGTAAGCCTTGCTACATATGCAGGCCCCCATATTATGTAATATCTCTTCATATGGCCAGTGGATTGATATTGTGGGTCACAAATCTCATCATGGTTTTTCCTCTTTCAGGTTTTCCACATATAAATTCTTTGTGTTATGGTGTTAATTTGTGTGATTGGTTCACTTATTTCTTTACTTCTTTCAATTATATATGTAGCGGTTTACGGGTTGGTGAATGCATGTTATAATAAGGTTAAAATTGAGCATTCCTGTAGAACACTGATTCGCCCCCCTATCTCAATGTTCTTGGATTTCAACAAATGGGTCATGATTCTTAGTGAATTTGACACTGAATATGTGGAAATAAAAGCAATCAAATGACAAGCTATACTAGATCAACTTGTTGATGCTCTTGTGACACATGATCATCTCCTTACTATAGATTTATGTGATGAATCATTATTCAGCATAGAACCTACACATCTTTGGACTGTGTACTGTGATGGCTCATACAAAGAAGATGATTCTGGCACTACCATTTTCTTTGTCATACCGCAAGGTGATTGTATACCTATAGCTTACAAAGTACATTTTCCATGTACTAATAACATTACAAAATATGAAGCACTCCATGTTGGATTTTGTATCTAGCTATGGAGTTAAAAATTCTAGTTAAGTGTTCTTGGTGACTCTCATCTAGTGATCAAACAAGTTAATCCAATCATTCTACCGGAAGACAGTAGACAACAAAACAGCTAGTGTTGACATCAATGCAACACATAATCAATTCCTCCAAATTGCCAACATGAAGTTGTTTTGCTACTTAACTTCCTCACATCTTCCTCTTCCTTATCTTAAAGAGATCAATCAGTTGCTTTATCAAATCAATAAACTTGCTTCTTGAGATTTCATTTCTCCCTGATCAATTAATCAATCAATCATTGTACTTGTTCTCCTTGTTTTTTGTTCTCAAAAATGACGGACCATTACATAAAAAATTTGAAAAAAAAATGAAAATTTTACTCTATGGAACGCTTCCCGAGGAATAATTTTGACTAATCCTTGGACTAGCTTAATCCTCAGTCCATCCTCGAGCTATGTTTTGAATTCCGTCGCATTCAGGATTCGTTTGCTATGTCTTTCCTTCAATTTCAGGTTTTTTCTCCCTGACTGCAGGTGGAGAATTTTCCTCGAACTACAAGTTTTAATGATTTCCATTGTTTTGGTCTTTGTAGGGAAATTTTTGGCTAATTACAAGTGCACTGTATTGAAAAATAAAAACTTGTAATTTGCTTTTTATTTCCCCCTTGATGCTTTGGCTTTTTCAGTTAAAATAGGGATTTTTTGGTTAAGTTACATGTAAACTCGTAATTCTTTTCTAAAACCCCTACTTTAATTGTTTTTGCTTGTAATAGGGATTTTAAACCCCTATTACATGTGTGCAAGTGAATTATAACTACTTGTAGGGATTTTATTTTCCCTTTACAAGTGATTTTAAACTTGCAAATCTCTCTCCAAAACCCGATTTTGCCTAAGAATGAGAAAAGTGAGATTTTAAACTTGCTATTTGGTCTAAAAAACCCGATTTTCTCCAATTCATGCAAATTCGAACTTGCTATTTGTTCCAAAAAACCCGACCAGCAAGGAGAAACATTTTTGTTGAAGATTTCCAAGCAAATTTTGTGGAGATTTTCTAGGAAGGAGAGGCATTTGGGATTCCATCTTATTCTCATGCATTTGTAAACACTTTTCATGCCATTTGGGGTTTGCATTTACTGTTTTTTGGTCTAAATCAGCGAACATGTGGTTCTTTGGATCCACATTTTTGGCGATTTTTTCTTCACAAAGTAACAAACTCCTAAGGCATTTTTGCCTCTCTTGCCTAGGTGTTGAAGGTGGATGAAGTTTTGACCCTTCCTTGGGCCATTTTATTTGCCTTTGCTGCCACATTTTTCAGTTTATGACGTTTTTCAAAAATGTGGATAGGGTTTGGGATTGCAGTTTGTGTTTATTTAAGAGCTATTCTTCTTCATTCCAAGATTGATTGCATCTTTTGGAGAGGCATTTTCAGTTTGAAACAAGGTATGTTTTCTTTTCTTTCCTTGTTTCATTATCTTATTTTCTTGTTTTCTTAGTTTTCCTTTCTAATTGTAAACTTGTAAATATGTTGTTCTTGTCCCAAAATTGGTTTTGTGAGGGAATTTTTCCCCTTGATATGCAATTTTTGGATTGCATTGTTCTTCCCCATTTTCCCTCTTTACTTGTATTTGGGATTTTAAATCCCGATTACAAGTTGGCTGGAAATCTTTGTTCTTCCCTTACGATTGAAGAATTTAACCATTTTTGGTTAAAATTCCAAGTTGAAAAAGTGTGAAATACCCTTCCTTTCAAAATCGGATTTTAAGAACCGGATTGCATGTTGGAAAGTTCTTCCCATTTTCATGAAAATGACATTCCCATTTTCATGAAAATGACATCCCCAAATTTTCCCATTTTTATCCATTCATGTCACCCATATCCGTACTTTCCATTTTTGTCATTTTCCGCAAGTCTAATTCTCTTTTTCCATCCATTTCTCCATTTGCATATTTACAAGTGTACTTGCATTCGGGTTTTAAAAATCTGATTGCATGTATGCCCTTTCCAACTTGTATACTTGCAAAAATTTCCCCAAGATCCGAAATTGGTCAAAGTCAAGATTCCCCCATTTCCATATATTTCCCCTTTTTCTCTCACAAAGTCATGAAGTTCAAGAGTCGAAGTTTTTCCCATTTGAAGAAGGAAAAATGTTATTTGCAGCTGAATATGATGTTGCCTTAACGCTTTTAAGTCTTCATCATAATATTCCAGGTTGTCCATCAATGTCAGATTTGTCGTCATCTCCAATTCCAAAAAAGATGAAGTACAAATATGACAAGTACCAAAACGAAGTTGCACCTTCCCAAGTTTCCTCTCCTTTGGATCGTATCAGAGATACAAAGATAGGATATGTAGAAATGTCAGAATTTGTCAAAAGGGTTGAGGATCCACAAGATAGAAATATGCAATGGTTTTTGGACAACCATATCCATCACACATCTTCTTTCCTGGTGGCTACCTTAGAACCTGAATTTGTTCTCGCTTGCGCCCATCATTTTGACAAGGAGACGAGAATTATTAAAAATGATGATGGCGAAGCAATAATCTGCCTTGATGCAGACATAATTGAGAAGGTCTTCTGAATACCTCCCGCACCTATTTACATGGAAATCTCCAAAGATAGTGCAACTGAGTATTATGTGAAAAGGGAAAAAAATTGTAAACGACATATCAACAGGAGGATCCAAGAGCCACGAGCCACCTTCTCAAGGTGGGATAAGTTGTACTGCTATGACTTCAAATGGGAAATAGGAGACATCATAACTCTCCTCAGCAGGATAGTGGGCCTTGAACATTCTAATGTGTTTGAGCCCTGGATATACCAATTCATCATATTCATCAGGCAGTCCCATCATATATCATGGGGAGAAGTCATCAGCGATGCCTTGTGTGAACAACTTGCAGTAGTTCCTTCCACCATGACTTTCTATATGAATTCATACTTGGTGTACTTGGCAACATCACTTAGACATTTTCCAGTTCTTTCTACCAAGGGTGATTGCTCGCTTATACCAGTTTGGGAATATTATGATCAGTTACCTTTGAGACCCAGCAGATTGCATTTCAGAAGAGTCCAGGATGCATTTTTTGGTTACTTCATGTGTTAGTTTGACAGAACTCTGAAGAACAAAAGGGTATCAGATGAGGCATGGGAAAGGGTGAGTGAGTATGGATGCTTGTTTCTATAATTCCTGACCTTCACCTATATGAGAATCGGATGCTATAGTGGGCAGCCATACTTGCTTCCTAGATACCCAACTGATAAGATCATTCTTATGGAGTTGGGAAGACAAATCGTGGCTGTCCACACTCATCAGACTACCAGACACAAAGTTGGAATGGGGAGCTCTACAACAAACCCACTAAGAATTGGCCAGTATTCTCTTGTCACATTCATTAAAGCCAAGGCCATGAAGACTGAAATGCAAGAAATTAAGCTCAAAAGGTTTAAGTCCAGACCTGATTTTGATTACCGGAGTATGAAGGAGAAGATAAAAAAATCCTTTGTGCATGTGCATCGCATTGAGGATATTTGGGTAGATCGCTGCACAGAGGTCGATTTTCTGAAGATGGATTACTTCAGGCTCACTGTTGAGCAGGTTGTTGATTTGAACTTGGTGAACATTCCACAAGCAATGATTGATGATGGGCACGTACTTGATCCTGAATATATTTCACGAAGGGTTGAGGAAGCTCCACTTCCTTTAATCCAATGGTCACACAAGGAATGGATATCCATTCTTGAGAGATTTCAGCCTATCTTGGCTAACACCAATGCTTGGCTGAAAAGTAATGTTGTTAGACTCATAAAAATCAAGATTAGGAAAGAAGATGATTCTACGGGGCCTCTTGGACATAAGTCTGAGATTTAGATTGACAACAAGGAAGGTGCATCAAGTTCGGGCACAAGGATCAAATTGCGAGTTAGTCGAGCAGTAGTGGTTCCTCCTGAGGAGGCGATAGTTCGTGGAAAGGAAAAGTCATGATTTCATGTCTAGGTGATCGATTTGGATAATTCAGAATAAGGGCGGAAATCTGATGATGCTCCCAAGTCTCCAGCATCCGACTCACCTCATGATATTATTCCTCCAGTTTCCATTGAGACACCCCTTTCTCCTCCTGACTTTCTAGCTGATGAATCTCCTCAAAATGCCATTCCTATTTTGGCATACGAGCCACCTCCTAATCATCAACAAGAGAATGTGTAGGAAGTTCCTGAAGATGCTCTTGTTTGTGTCCATTTGTCAGAAGTTGATACCTCCACTTCTAGTTTTGAAGAATTCATGAGGCAATCTTCATGCTCATTGGTTACTGAGAAAACAGTGGTTTCCATCGAAACAAATATTCCTCCGAGGATGACCATGGTTATTCAAACAAAAAATACTTCTCCTTTGCCTACAGCTACTACAGAAGGAGAGTTGATGGTTTTACCTCCATGGCTTAGTTCTTTTACTCCAAAGAGGAAGAAGCAAGAAATCTCACCTAATGCCTTTGATTATCAGCAACTAAAACAGTGCAGATCCAAGGTTGCTAAAAAGGCAAAGACTATCTCCAAAGTAACTATTGACAACAACAAGATGAAGGTAGCTGAAATTGTTGAACCCATTGCAGATAAGCCACTTGAAGAAATGTTAGCTGCTGATTACAAAGTTACAAGGATAGAATTGGGTAAGCAAACGCATGAGGTGATTAAATATGATGCTCAGTTTTCTGTAGCTTCACTGGTATAGCGGTGTGATGAAATTTTAGCAAACAAAGATAATCTAGAAGAGGAAAACCGACAACTTATGGCAACTATTCATAAATTCACAACACCTACTGCTAAAGAGAGTAACTCCATAGGTTCTTCTGGTTTCCAAGAATCAATTTGTGAAGTAGAAAGGGCTGCTCAGAAAGTACAAGCATTGGATTCCTGGGTTGATCAACTTCATGATCTATGTGCACAAGTGATGAAAGACATTTTTTAGATGATGTCTATGTTCGAAACCGTTGAAGAGAAACTGGATCAGACTTTTGATACTTTCAAAAAGAATCTGGAAAGTGTTGAAGATAGTTTGACAATCTAGCGTACCATGCCCCAACCACAGTTGAGCGTTCTACACAAGCATGCCATCATCTCTTCCAGGTTCATGTACTTGGAATTTGAAGAGCTTATGGAAAATAAGGCCCTTGTTCTTAAATCCCTCACTGAGGAGATTGGTGATACAATGAGATTACGGGGTGAAGTTTTCTGAGATATTGTCTCTCAATGTGAAAAGGCCTCTTGCAACATACTAAGTCGGGATGGAGAGCTGATTCAAGAAGAAGCAGTTCATTCTGATTTACAGATGAGCATACATAATGAATGGAGGAGCAAACAATTCTCGACCGCTTCAATTCAAATGTTGATGAAGCACCAAATCTTTTTGCATGAAATCCAATCCATCCTGGATAAAAACAGCTCTGCGCGACTCCGATGTCATGATACTATTATGAAGACCATGGTTGTTGCCAAGAACACCCATGAACTGGATCCCGATGAACTACAAATGATCATCCAGAAGTTTGAAGGATTCTTGTCTTCACGTGCTACAACTTAAGTGTTTTTCAACACTTAGTTGTATTTTTCCATATTTGTAATTTTTAGTTGTAGTTTTTCTCTTGACAAGTTACATGTAAAAATCTTTTTGTAAAATGCAAGTTAACTCATTACTTGCACTTTTGTAATTACATGTAAAGCAACTACAAGTTGTGTTCAATTAGGACTGTAGTGGGAATAAGTCTTAGTTAATTATTGAAGTCTTAGTTAGTTATTGAATAAGTCTTGGTGGTTGAGAGAATCTCTCAAGTTAGTTAGGATCCTCCCACCTTTTTCTTAAGACTCCTCTTCTATAAATACTTGAGGGGTCTATTGTAATTTTTATCTTTTGGAAAGCAAGCAAAAACTCTATCAAATTTACCACAAAGAAGTCTTTGAGCTTTCATGTGTAAATTCAAGAATTGAAAGGAATAGAAGAAAATTGCTCAAACTTTGAGTCTTTGTGCTACACACTTGAGTTTGTGTTCTATATTATCTTTCTTGCAAGTCTTCCTTAAAGAGCTTAATCACATCTGATTTGCAGTCTTTGTGTTGCAAGTAGTTGACGTTAATATAGATTAAAAAAAATATTTTGTTGAGAAAAGTTGCAAGTCTTTGTGCTTTCACTTGTCCTTAGGAGAATTTAGGAGTAGATTTTATGAGAAATAGTTGTAAGTCTTTGAGCTTATACTACTTCCCATTCTTTTAAGTAGAAAAGAATAAGATATTTCAGTTTTTGAGCAATTATAATTTGTTCTTTATAGCATTAGTATAGAAAAGGGTAGATAGGACTTCACATAATCAATTCTTTGAGTTTGATATTGTTGTCCCGTCCTGAAGGAAGTGACAGAAGTCTTTGCGCTTTCAGGAAACTTCATTTCCTTTCTCTCATTTCATTTTGAAAGTGGTTACTGCTGTTTATATCAAATCGATATCCTTTTCTGTGAAGAGAAAATGATATTGTCTTTCTTGAAGGAAGAAGAAAGATTGTTGTCCCATCCTATTTTATTTTCAAAGTTGTAGTTAGATAGGGGGAGCCTTCCCTTAATTAGGAGAGTTTTACTCACACGTAGTGGTTGAAACCACAATTTTGTATATTTCCCCAAGTGTACAAAATTTTGAACCAACAGTACCAACTTGTCTTGCACTAGCATCAATCTTAATCAACTTATCAACATCGCTATACAACTCATTTCCGTCAAATTGTTTAGTTTGTTCGATATTGTTGAGAAATTTGCTGGAGTAATATGTTCTCATTGATGTTAACATATTCTTTTGTGTGTTCCAGTGTTGCTATCAGATTAAGTGAGTTGGTTTGGCCAGTGTGTTGCAAATGAGTTATTGCGGATTAAAGGGTTTTGAGATAAGTATCTCTAGTTGATTCAACTAAAGCTTCAGTTGTTCACATGAAGATTTAATCAAGTTATGAGATATGGTATGATGGTTGGTTTTCCAGTTGTTTAGTGTTGATCAGTGTTCTGGATTTTGCTTTGCATTGCTCCGTATTGCAATATATTGGTTTATGAATTCAATAGAGTGTTTGGGATGTTTATATGTGTCCTCAATTAAGATGGTTCATGATTTGGAGG